>NC_134483.1:268565836-268869804 GCF_040206685.1 Ascaphus truei
CTCCAATTAACCCCTGACTATACCGGGGATACGCTTATCACAATGCCTTTCTGGTCTGTGCTGAAGCAGGGCATTCTGGCAGCCAAGTGGCTTGACCTTTATTAGTGATCCTGGTTACCCCCTCTCGGAACCACAGACTTAGAAATCGCCAGCTCATATACAGTGCATAAAATATATTTATATATATACCCTTATACACCATTTTATTAAAAAATATCACAAAATTCTTCTAAGTCCCTCGGGAAGAGTGAAAGACGCGCACGTTCATTTTAAGACCTCCTAGACCTTCCTATAAGAAGTTAGCCAAAAAGTAGCTTCGATAAACGCTTAGGTTAAGTTTCAGAGTTGCTTCTATTGTACCAAAGCTGGACTTAGACATAATTTCACTCTCACAACATTATGGCTGGTTGGAGACAGTCCGAACCACAAGTACCGAGTCCATGGTTCTGGCCGTATACTGGGGGGACGGGGACGACTCCCATTAACCCCTGACTATACCGGGGATACGCTTATCACAATGCCTTTCTGGTCTGTGCTGAAGGAGGGCATTCTGGCAGCCAAGTGGCTTGACCTTTATTAGTGAGCCTGGTTACCCCCTCTCGGAACCACAGACTTAGAAATCGCCAGCTCATATACAGTGCATAAAATATATTTATATATATATACCCTTATACACCATTTTAATAAAAAATATCACAAAATTCTTCTAAGTCCCTCGGGAAGAGTGAAATACGCGCACGTTCATTTACAGAGCTCCTAGACCTTCCTATAAGAAGTTAGCCAAAAAGTAGCTGCGAAAAACGCTTAGGTTAAGTTTCAGAGTTGCTTCTAATGTACCAAAGCTGGACTTAGACATAATTTCACTCTCACAACATTATGGCTGGTTGGAGACAGTCCGAACCACAAGTACCGGGTCCATGGTTCTGGCCGTATACTGGGGGGACGGGGACGACTCCAATTAACCCCTGACTATACCGGGGATACGCTTATCACAATGCCTTTCTGGTCTGTGCTGAAGCAGGGCATTCTGGCAGCCAAGTGGCTTGACCTTTATTAGTGATCCTGGTTACCCCCTCTCGGAACCACAGACTTAGAAATCGCCAGCTCATATACAGTGCATAAAATATATTTATATATATACCCTTATACACCATTTTATTAAAAAATATCACAAAATTCTTCTAAGTCCCTCGGGAAGAGTGAAAGACGCGCACGTTCATTTTCAGACCTCCTAGACCTTCCTATAAGAAGTTAGCCAAACAGTAGCTTCGAAAAACGCTTAGGTTAAGTTTCAGAGTTGCTTCTAATGTACCAAAGCTGGACTTAGACATAATTTCACTCTCACAACATTATGGCTGGTTGGAGACAGTCCGAACCACAAGTACCGGGTCCATGGTTCTGGGCGTATACTGGGGGGACGACTCCCATTAACCCCTGACTATACCGGGGATACGCTTATCACAATGCCTTTCTGGTCTGTGCTGAAGCAGGGCATTCTGGCAGCCAAGTGGCTTGACCTTTATTAGTGAGCCTGGTTACCCCCTCTCGGAACCACAGACTTAGAAATCGCCAGCTCATATACAGTGCATAAAATATATTTATATATATACCCTTATACACCATTTTAATAAAAAATATCACAAAATTCTTCTAAGTCCCTCGGGAAGAGTGAAAGACGCGCACGTTCATTTTAAGAGCTCCTAGACCTTCCTATAAGAAGTTAGCCAAAAAGTAGCTTCGATAAACGCTTAGGTTAAGTTTCAGAGTTGCTTCTATTGTACCAAAGCTGGACTTAGACATAATTTCACTCTCACAACATTATGGCTGGTTGGAGACAGTCCGAACCACAAGTACCGGGTCCATGGTTCTGGCCGTATACTGGGGGGACGGGGACGACTCCCATTAACCCCTGACTATACCGGGGATACGCTTATCACAATGCCTTTCTGGTCTGTGCTGAAGGAGGGCATTCTGGCAGCCAAGTGGCTTGACCTTTATTAGTGAGCCTGGTTACCCCCTCTCGGAACCACAGACTTAGAAATCGCCAGCTCATATACAGTGCATAAAATATATTTATATATATACCCTTATACACCATTTTAATAAAAAATATCACAAAATTCTTCTAAGTCCCTCGGGAAGAGTGAAAGACGCGCACGTTCATTTTCAGAGCTCGTAGACCTTCCTATAAGAAGTTAGCCAAAAAGTAGCTTCGATAAGCGCTTAGGTTAAGTTTCAGAGTTGCTTCTAATGTACCAAAGCTGGACTTAGACATAATTTCACTCTCACAACATTATGGCTGGTTGGAGACAGTCCGAACCACAAGTACCGGGTCCATGGTTCTGGCCGTATACTGGGGGGACGGGGACGACTCCAATTAACCCCTGACTATACCGGGGATACGCTTATCACAATGCCTTTCTGGTCTGTGCTGAAGCAGGGCATTCTGGCAGCCAAGTGGCTTGACCTTTATTAGTGATCCTGGTTACCCCCTCTCGGAACCACAGACTTAGAAATCGCCAGCTCATATACAGTGCATAAAATATATTTATATATATACCCTTATACACCATTTTATTAAAAAATATCACAAAATTCTTCTAAGTCCCTCGGGAAGAGTGAAAGACGCGCACGTTCATTTTCAGACCTCCTAGACCTTCCTATAAGAAGTTAGCCAAACAGTAGCTTCGAAAAACGCTTAGGTTAAGTTTCAGAGTTGCTTCTAATGTACCAAAGCTAGACTTAGACATAATTTCACTCTCACAACATTATGGCTGGTTGGAGACAGTCCGAACCACAAGTACCGGGTCCATGGTTCTGGCCGTATACTGGGGGGACGGGGACGACTCCAATTAACCCCTGACTATACCGGGGATACGCTTATCACAATGCCTTTCTGGTCTGTGCTGAAGCAGGGCATTCTGGCAGCCAAGTGGCTTGACCTTTATTAGTGATCCTGGTTACCCCCTCTCGGAACCACAGACTTAGAAATCGCCAGCTCATATACAGTGCATAAAATATATTTATATATATACCCTTATACACCATTTTATTAAAAAATATCACAAAATTCTTCTAAGTCCCTCGGGAAGAGTGAAAGACGCGCACGTTCATTTTCAGACCTCCTAGACCTTCCTATAAGAAGTTAGCCAAACAGTAGCTTCGAAAAACGCTTAGGTTAAGTTTCAGAGTTGCTTCTAATGTACCAAAGCTAGACTTAGACATAATTTCACTCTCACAACATTATGGCTGGTTGGAGACAGTCCGAACCACAAGTACCGGGTCCATGGTTCTGGCCGTATACTGGGGGGACGGGGACGACTCCAATTAACCCCTGACTATACCGGGGATACGCTTATCACAATGCCTTTCTGGTCTGTGCTGAAGCAGGGCATTCTGGCAGCCAAGTGGCTTGACCTTTATTAGTGATCCTGGTAACACCCTCTCGGAACCACAGACTTAGAAATCGCCAGCTCATATACAGTGCATAAAATATATTTATATATATACCCTTATACACCATTTTATTAAAAAATATCACAAAATTCTTCTAAGTCCCTCGGGAAGAGTGAAAGACGCGCACGTTCATTTTAAGACCTCCTAGACCTTCCTATAAGAAGTTAGCCAAAAAGTAGCTTCGATAAACGCTTAGGTTAAGTTTCAGAGTTGCTTCTATTGTACCAAAGCTGGACTTAGACATAATTTCACTCTCACAACATTATGGCTGGTTGGAGACAGTCCGAACCACAAGTACCGAGTCCATGGTTCTGGCCGTATACTGGGGGGACGGGGACGACTCCCATTAACCCCTGACTATACCGGGGATACGCTTATCACAATGCCTTTCTGGTCTGTGCTGAAGGAGGGCATTCTGGCAGCCAAGTGGCTTGACCTTTATTAGTGAGCCTGGTTACCCCCTCTCGGAACCACAGACTTAGAAATCGCCAGCTCATATACAGTGCATAAAATATATTTATATATATATACCCTTATACACCATTTTAATAAAAAATATCACAAAATTCTTCTAAGTCCCTCGGGAAGAGTGAAATACGCGCACGTTCATTTACAGAGCTCCTAGACCTTCCTATAAGAAGTTAGCCAAAATGTAGCTGCGAAAAACGCTTAGGTTAAGTTTCAGAGTTGCTTCTAATGTACCAAAGCTGGACTTAGACATAATTTCACTCTCACAACATTATGGCTGGTTGGAGACAGTCCGAACCACAAGTACCGGGTCCATGGTTCTGGCCGTATACTGGGGGGACGGGGACGACTCCAATTAACCCCTGACTATACCGGGGATACGCTTATCACAATGCCTTTCTGGTCTGTGCTGAAGCAGGGCATTCTGGCAGCCAAGTGGCTTGACCTTTATTAGTGATCCTGGTTACCCCCTCTCGGAACCACAGACTTAGAAATCGCCAGCTCATATACAGTGCATAAAATATATTTATATATATACCCTTATACACCATTTTATTAAAAAATATCACAAAATTCTTCTAAGTCCCTCGGGAAGAGTGAAAGACGCGCACGTTCATTTTCAGACCTCCTAGACCTTCCTATAAGAAGTTAGCCAAACAGTAGCTTCGAAAAACGCTTAGGTTAAGTTTCAGAGTTGCTTCTAATGTACCAAAGCTGGACTTAGACATAATTTCACTCTCACAACATTATGGCTGGTTGGAGACAGTCCGAACCACAAGTACCGGGTCCATGGTTCTGGCCGTATACTGGGGGGACGGGGACAACTCCCATTAACCCCTGACTATACCGGGGATACGCTTATCACAATGCCTTTCTGGTCTGTGCTGAAGCAGGGCATTCTGGCAGCCAAGTGGCTTGACCTTTATTAGTGATCCTGGTTACCCCCTCTCGGAACCACAGACTTAGAAATCGCCAGCTCATATACAGTGCATAAAATATATTTATATATATACCCTTATACACCATTTTATTAAAAAATATCACAAAATTCTTCTAAGTCCCTCGGGAAGAGTGAAAGACGCGCACGTTCATTTTCAGAGCTCCTAGACCTTCCTATAAGAAGTTAGCCAAAAAGTAGCTTCGATAAACGCTTAGGTTAAGTTTCAGAGTTGCTTCTATTGTACCAAAGCTGGACTTAGACATAATTTCACTCTCACAACATTATGGCTGGTTGGAGACAGTCCGAACCACAAGTACCGGGTCCATGGTTCTGGCCGTATACTGGGGGGACGGGGACGACTCCCATTAACCCCTGACTATACCGGGGATACGCTTATCACAATGCCTTTCTGGTCTGTGCTGAAGGAGGGCATTCTGGCAGCCAAGTGGCTTGACCTTTATTAGTGAGCCTGGTTACCCCCTCTCGGAACCACAGACTTAGAAATCGCCAGCTCATATACAGTGCATAAAATATATTTATATATATACCCTTATACACCATTTTAATAAAAAATATCACAAAATTCTTCTAAGTCCCTCGGGAAGAGTGAAATACGCGCACGTTCATTTTCAGAGCTCCTAGACCTTCCTATAAGAAGTTAGCCAAAAAGTAGCTGCGAAAAACGCTTAGGTTAAGTTTCAGAGTTGCTTCTAATGTACCAAAGCTGGACTTAGACATAATTTCACTCTCACAACATTATGGCTGGTTGGAGACAGTCCGAACCACAAGTACCGGGTCCATGGTTCTGGCCGTATACTGGGGGGACGGGGACGACTGCAATTAACCCCTGACTATACCGGGGATACGCTTATCACAATGCCTTTCTGGTCTGTGCTGAAGCAGGGCATTCTGGCAGCCAAGTGGCTTGACCTTTATTAGTGATCCTGGTTACCCCCTCTCGGAACCACAGACTTAGAAATCGCCAGCTCATATACAGTGCATAAAATATATTTATATATATACCCTTATACACCATTTTATTAAAAAATATCACAAAATTCTTCTAAGTCCCTCGGGAAGAGTGAAAGACGCGCACGTTCATTTTCAGACCTCCTAGACCTTCCTATAAGAAGTTAGCCAAACAGTAGCTTCGAAAAACGCTTAGGTTAAGTTTCAGAGTTGCTTCTAATGTACCAAAGCTGGACTTAGACATAATTTCACTCTCACAACATTATGGCTGGTTGGAGACAGTCCGAACCACAAGTACCGGGTCCATGGTTCTGGGCGTATACTGGGGGAAAGACTCCCATTAACCCCTGACTATACCGGGGATACGCTTATCACAATGCCTTTCTGGTCTGTGCTGAAGCAGGGCATTCTGGCAGCCAAGTGGCTTGACCTTTATTATTGAGCCTGGTTACCCCCTCTCGTAACCACAGACTTAGAAATCGCCAGCTCATATACAGTGCATAAAATATATTTATATATATACCCTTATACACCATTTTAATAAAAAATATCACAAAATTCTTCTAAGTCCCTCGGGAAGAGAGAAAGATGCGCACGTTCATTTTCAGAGCTCCTAGACCTTCCTATAAGAAGTTAGCCAAAAAGTAGCTTCGAAAAACGCTTAGGTTAAGTTTCAGAGTTGCTTCTAATGTACCAAAGCTGGACTTCGACATAATTTCACTCTCACAACATTATGGCTGGTTGGAGACAGTCCGAACCACAAGTACCGGGTCCATGGTTCTGGGCGTATACTGGGGGGACGACTCCCATTAACCCCTGACTATACCGTGGATACGCTTATCACAATGCCTTTCTGGTCTGTGCTGAAGCAGGGCATTCTGGCAGCCAAGTGGCTTGACCTTTATTAGTGATCCTGGTTACCCCCTCTCGGAACCACAGACTTAGAAATCGCCAGCTCATATACAGTGCATAAAATATATTTATATATATACCCTTATACACCATTTTATTAAAAAATATCAC
Organism: Ascaphus truei; assembly: GCF_040206685.1. NCBI lineage: Eukaryota > Metazoa > Chordata > Amphibia > Anura > Ascaphidae > Ascaphus > Ascaphus truei. The sequence continues at coordinate 268,572,693 of NC_134483.1, forward strand.
AAAATTCTTCTAAGTCCCTCGGGAAGAGTGAAAGACGCGCACGTTCATTTTCAGACCTCCTAGACCTTCCTATAAGAAGTTAGCCAAACAGTAGCTTCGAAAAACGCTTAGGTTAAGTTTCAGAGTTGCTTCTAATGTACCAAAGCTGGACTTAGACATAATTTCACTCTCACAACATTATGGCTGGTTGGAGACAGTCCGAACCACAAGTACCGGGTCCATGGTTCTGGGCGTATACTGGGGGAAAGACTCCCATTAACCCCTGACTATACCGGGGATACGCTTATCACAATGCCTTTCTGGTCTGTGCTGAAGCAGGGCATTCTGGCAGCCAAGTGGCTTGACCTTTATTATTGAGCCTGGTTACCCCCTCTCGTAACCACAGACTTAGAAATCGCCAGCTCATATACAGTGCATAAAATATATTTATATATATACCCTTATACACCATTTTAATAAAAAATATCACAAAATTCTTCTAAGTCCCTCGGGAAGAGAGAAAGATGCGCACGTTCATTTTCAGAGCTCCTAGACCTTCCTATAAGAAGTTAGCCAAAAAGTAGCTTCGAAAAACGCTTAGGTTAAGTTTCAGAGTTGCTTCTAATGTACCAAAGCTGGACTTCGACATAATTTCACTCTCACAACATTATGGCTGGTTGGAGACAGTCCGAACCACAAGTACCGGGTCCATGGTTCTGGGCGTATACTGGGGGGACGACTCCCATTAACCCCTGACTATACCGTGGATACGCTTATCACAATGCCTTTCTGGTCTGTGCTGAAGCAGGGCATTCTGGCAGCCAAGTGGCTTGACCTTTATTAGTGATCCTGGTTACCCCCTCTCGGAACCACAGACTTAGAAATCGCCAGCTCATATACAGTGCATAAAATATATTTATATATATACCCTTATACACCATTTTATTAAAAAATATCACAAAATTCTTCTAAGTCCCTCGGGAAGAGTGAAAGACGCGCACGTTCATTTTCAGACCTCCTAGACCTTCCTATAAGAAGTTAGCCAAACAGTAGCTTCGAAAAACGCTTAGGTTAAGTTTCAGAGTTGCTTCTAATGTACCAAAGCTGGACTTAGACATAATTTCACTCTCACAACATTATGGCTGGTTGGAGACAGTCCGAACCACAAGTACCGGGTCCATGGTTCTGGCCGTATACTGGGGGGACGGGGACGACTCCAATTAACCCCTGACTATACCGGGGATACGCTTATCACAATGCCTTTCTGGTCTGTGCTGAAGCAGGGCATTCTGGCAGCCAAGTGGCTTGACCTTTATTAGTGATCCTGGTTACCCCCTCTCGGAACCACAGACTTAGAAATCGCCAGCTCATATACAGAGCATAAAATATATTTATATATATACCCTTATACACCATTTTATTAAAAAATATCACAAAATTCTTCTAAGTCCCTCGGGAAGAGTGAAAGACGCGCACGTTCATTTTCAGAGCTTCTAGACCTTCCTATAAGAAGTTAGCCAAAAAGTAGCTGCGAAAAACGCTTAGGTTAAGTTTCAGAGTTGCTTCTAATGTACCAAAGCTGGACTTAGACATAATTTCACTCTCACAACATTATGGCTGGTTGGAGACAGTCCGAACCACAAGTACCGGGTCCATGGTTCTGGGCGTATACTGGGGGGAAGACTCCCATTAACCCCTGACTATACCGGGGATACGCTTATCACAATGCCTTTCTGGTCTGTGCTGAAGCAGGGCATTCTGGCAGCCAAGTGGCTTGACCTTTATTATTGAGCCTGGTTACCCCCTCTCGTAACCACAGACTTAGAAATCGCCAGCTCATATACAGTGCATAAAATATATTTATATATATACCCTTATACACCATTTTAATAAAAAATATCACAAAATTCTTCTAAGTCCCTCGGGAAGAGTGAAAGACGCGCACGTTCATTTTCAGAGCTCCTAGACCTTCCTATAAGAAGTTAGCCAAAAAGTAGCTTCGAAAAACGCTTAGGTTAAGTTTCAGAGTTGCTTCTAATGTACCAAAGCTGGACTTAGACATAATTTCACTCTCACAACATTATGGCTGGTTGGAGACAGTCCGAACCACAAGTACCGGGTCCATGGTTCTGGCCGTATACTGGGGGGACGGGGACGACTCCCATTAACCCCTGACTATACCAGGGATACGCTTATCACAATGCCTTTCTGGTCTGTGCTGAAGCAGGGCATTCTGGCAGCCAAGTGGCTTGACCTTTATTAGTGAGCCTGGTTACCTCCTCTCGGAACCACAGACTTAGAAATCGCCAGCTCATATACAATGCATAAAATATATTTATATATATACCCTTATACACCATTTTAATAAAAAATATCACAAAATTCTTCTAAGTCCCTCGGGAAGAGAGAAAGACGCGCACGTTCATTTTCAGAGCTCCTAGACCTTCCTATAAGAAGTTAGCCAAAAAGTAGCTTCGAAAAACGCTTAGGTTAAGTTTCAGAGTTGCTTCTAATGTACCAAAGCTGGACTTAGACATAATTTCACTCTCACAACATTATGGCTGGTTGGAGACAGTCCGAACCACAAGTACCGGGTCCATGGTTCTGGGCGTATACTGGGGGGACGACTCCCATTAACCCCTGACTATACCGGGGATACGCTTATCACAATGCCTTTCTGGTCTGTGCTGAAGCAGGGCATTCTGGCAGCCAAGTGGCTTGACCTTTATTAGTGATCCTGGTTACCCCCTCTCGGAACCACAGACTTAGAAATCGCCAGCTCATATACAGTGCATAAAATATATTTATATATATACCCTTATACACCATTTTATTAAAAAATATCACAAAATTCTTCTAAGTCCCTCGGGAAGAGTGAAAGACGCGCACGTTCATTTTCAGACCTCCTAGACCTTCCTATAAGAAGTTAGCCAAACAGTAGCTTCGAAAAACGCTTAGGTTAAGTTTCAGAGTTGCTTCTAATGTACCAAAGCTGGACTTAGACATAATTTCACTCTCACAACATTATGGCTGGTTGGAGACAGTCCGAACCACAAGTACCGGGTCCATGGTTCTGGCCGTATACTGGGGGGACGGGGACGACTCCAATTAACCCCTGACTATACCGGGGATACGCTTATCACAATGCCTTTCTGGTCTGTGCTGAAGCAGGGCATTCTGGCAGCCAAGTGGCTTGACCTTTATTAGTGATCCTGGTTACCCCCTCTCGGAACCACAGACTTAGAAATCGCCAGCTCATATACAGAGCATAAAATATATTTATATATATACCCTTATACACCATTTTATTAAAAAATATCACAAAATTCTTCTAAGTCCCTCGGGAAGAGTGAAAGACGCGCACGTTCATTTTAAGACCTCCTAGACCTTCCTATAAGAAGTTAGCCAAAAAGTAGCTGCGAAAAACGCTTAGGTTAAGTTTCAGAGTTGCTTCTAATGTACCAAAGCTGGACTTAGACATAATTTCACTCTCACAACATTATGGCTGGTTGGAGACAGTCCGAACCACAAGTACCGGGTCCATGGTTCTGGCCGTATACTGGGGGGACGGGGACGACTCCAATTAACCCCTGACTATACCGGGGATACGCTTATCACAATGCCTTTCTGGTCTGTGCTGAAGCAGGGCATTCTGGCAGCCAAGTGGCTTGACCTTTATTAGTGATCCTGGTTACCCCCTCTCGGAACCACAGACTTAGAAATCGCCAGCTCATATACAGTGCATAAAATATATTTATATATATACCCTTATACACCATTTTATTAAAAAATATCACAAAATTCTTCTAAGTCCCTCGGGAAGAGTGAAAGACGCGCACGTTCATTTTCAGACCTCCTAGACCTTCCTATAAGAAGTTAGCCAAACAGTAGCTTCGAAAAACGCTTAGGTTAAGTTTCAGAGTTGCTTCTAATGTACCAAAGCTGGACTTAGACATAATTTCACTCTCACAACATTATGGCTGGTTGGAGACAGTCCGAACCACAAGTACCGGGTCCATGGTTCTGGGCGTATACTGGGGGGACGACTCCCATTAACCCCTGACTATACCGGGGATACGCTTATCACAATGCCTTTCTGGTCTGTGCTGAAGCAGGGCATTCTGGCAGCCAAGTGGCTTGACCTTTATTAGTGAGCCTGGTTACCCCCTCTCGGAACCACAGACTTAGAAATCGCCAGCTCATATACAGTGCATAAAATATATTTATATATATACCCTTATACACCATTTTAATAAAAAATATCACAAAATTCTTCTAAGTCCCTCGGGAAGAGTGAAAGACGCGCACGTTCATTTTAAGAGCTCCTAGACCTTCCTATAAGAAGTTAGCCAAAAAGTAGCTTCGATAAACGCTTAGGTTAAGTTTCAGAGTTGCTTCTATTGTACCAAAGCTGGACTTAGACATAATTTCACTCTCACAACATTATGGCTGGTTGGAGACAGTCCGAACCACAAGTACCGGGTCCATGGTTCTGGCCGTATACTGGGGGGACGGGGACGACTCCCATTAACCCCTGACTATACCGGGGATACGCTTATCACAATGCCTTTCTGGTCTGTGCTGAAGGAGGGCATTCTGGCAGCCAAGTGGCTTGACCTTTATTAGTGAGCCTGGTTACCCCCTCTCAGAACCACAGACTTAGAAATCGCCAGCTCATATACAGTGCATAAAATATATTTATATATATACCCTTATACACCATTTTAATAAAAAATATCACAAAATTCTTCTAAGTCCCTCGGGAAGAGTGAAAGACGCGCACGTTCATTTTCAGAGCTCGTAGACCTTCCTATAAGAAGTTAGCCAAAAAGTAGCTTCGATAAGCGCTTAGGTTAAGTTTCAGAGTTGCTTCTAATGTACCAAAGCTGGACTTAGACATAATTTCACTCTCACAACATTATGGCTGGTTGGAGACAGTCCGAACCACAAGTACCGGGTCCATGGTTCTGGCCGTATACTGGGGGGACGGGGACGACTCCAATTAACCCCTGACTATACCGGGGATACGCTTATCACAATGCCTTTCTGGTCTGTGCTGAAGCAGGGCATTCTGGCAGCCAAGTGGCTTGACCTTTATTAGTGATCCTGGTTACCCCCTCTCGGAACCACAGACTTAGAAATCGCCAGCTCATATACAGTGCATAAAATATATTTATATATATACCCTTATACACCATTTTATTAAAAAATATCACAAAATTCTTCTAAGTCCCTCGGGAAGAGTGAAAGACGCGCACGTTCATTTTCAGACCTCCTAGACCTTCCTATAAGAAGTTAGCCAAACAGTAGCTTCGAAAAACGCTTAGGTTAAGTTTCAGAGTTGCTTCTAATGTACCAAAGCTAGACTTAGACATAATTTCACTCTCACAACATTATGGCTGGTTGGAGACAGTCCGAACCACAAGTACCGGGTCCATGGTTCTGGCCGTATACTGGGGGGACGGGGACGACTCCAATTAACCCCTGACTATACCGGGGATACGCTTATCACAATGCCTTTCTGGTCTGTGCTGAAGCAGGGCATTCTGGCAGCCAAGTGGCTTGACCTTTATTAGTGATCCTGGTTACCCCCTCTCGGAACCACAGACTTAGAAATCGCCAGCTCATATACAGTGCATAAAATATATTTATATATATACCCTTATACACCATTTTATTAAAAAATATCACAAAATTCTTCTAAGTCCCTCGGGAAGAGTGAAAGACGCGCACGTTCATTTTCAGACCTCCTAGACCTTCCTATAAGAAGTTAGCCAAACAGTAGCTTCGAAAAACGCTTAGGTTAAGTTTCAGAGTTGCTTCTAATGTACCAAAGCTAGACTTAGACATAATTTCACTCTCACAACATTATGGCTGGTTGGAGACAGTCCGAACCACAAGTACCGGGTCCATGGTTCTGGCCGTATACTGGGGGGACGGGGACGACTCCAATTAACCCCTGACTATACCGGGGATACGCTTATCACAATGCCTTTCTGGTCTGTGCTGAAGCAGGGCATTCTGGCAGCCAAGTGGCTTGACCTTTATTAGTGATCCTGGTAACACCCTCTCGGAACCACAGACTTAGAAATCGCCAGCTCATATACAGTGCATAAAATATATTTATATATATACCCTTATACACCATTTTATTAAAAAATATCACAAAATTCTTCTAAGTCCCTCGGGAAGAGTGAAAGACGCGCACGTTCATTTTAAGACCTCCTAGACCTTCCTATAAGAAGTTAGCCAAAAAGTAGCTTCGATAAACGCTTAGGTTAAGTTTCAGAGTTGCTTCTATTGTACCAAAGCTGGACTTAGACATAATTTCACTCTCACAACATTATGGCTGGTTGGAGACAGTCCGAACCACAAGTACCGAGTCCATGGTTCTGGCCGTATACTGGGGGGACGGGGACGACTCCCATTAACCCCTGACTATACCGGGGATACGCTTATCACAATGCCTTTCTGGTCTGTGCTGAAGGAGGGCATTCTGGCAGCCAAGTGGCTTGACCTTTATTAGTGAGCCTGGTTACCCCCTCTCGGAACCACAGACTTAGAAATCGCCAGCTCATATACAGTGCATAAAATATATTTATATATATATACCCTTATACACCATTTTAATAAAAAATATCACAAAATTCTTCTAAGTCCCTCGGGAAGAGTGAAATACGCGCACGTTCATTTACAGAGCTCCTAGACCTTCCTATAAGAAGTTAGCCAAAATGTAGCTGCGAAAAACGCTTAGGTTAAGTTTCAGAGTTGCTTCTAATGTACCAAAGCTGGACTTAGACATAATTTCACTCTCACAACATTATGGCTGGTTGGAGACAGTCCGAACCACAAGTACCGGGTCCATGGTTCTGGCCGTATACTGGGGGGACGGGGACGACTCCAATTAACCCCTGACTATACCGGGGATACGCTTATCACAATGCCTTTCTGGTCTGTGCTGAAGCAGGGCATTCTGGCAGCCAAGTGGCTTGACCTTTATTAGTGATCCTGGTTACCCCCTCTCGGAACCACAGACTTAGAAATCGCCAGCTCATATACAGTGCATAAAATATATTTATATATATACCCTTATACACCATTTTATTAAAAAATATCACAAAATTCTTCTAAGTCCCTCGGGAAGAGTGAAAGACGCGCACGTTCATTTTCAGACCTCCTAGACCTTCCTATAAGAAGTTAGCCAAACAGTAGCTTCGAAAAACGCTTAGGTTAAGTTTCAGAGTTGCTTCTAATGTACCAAAGCTGGACTTAGACATAATTTCACTCTCACAACATTATGGCTGGTTGGAGACAGTCCGAACCACAAGTACCGGGTCCATGGTTCTGGCCGTATACTGGGGGGACGGGGACGACTCCAATTAACCCCTGACTATACCGGGGATACGCTTATCACAATGCCTTTCTGGTCTGTGCTGAAGCAGGGCATTCTGGCAGCCAAGTGGCTTGACCTTTATTAGTGATCCTGGTTACCCCCTCTCGGAACCACAGACTTAGAAATCGCCAGCTCATATACAGTGCATAAAATATATTTATATATATACCCTTATACACCATTTTATTAAAAAATATCACAAAATTCTTCTAAGTCCCTCGGGAAGAGTGAAAGACGCGCACGTTCATTTTCAGACCTCCTAGACCTTCCTATAAGAAGTTAGCCAAACAGTAGCTTCGAAAAACGCTTAGGTTAAGTTTCAGAGTTGCTTCTAATGTACCAAAGCTAGACTTAGACATAATTTCACTCTCACAACATTATGGCTGGTTGGAGACAGTCCGAACCACAAGTACCGGGTCCATGGTTCTGGCCGTATACTGGGGGGACGGGGACGACTCCAATTAACCCCTGACTATACCGGGGATACGCTTATCACAATGCCTTTCTGGTCTGTGCTGAAGCAGGGCATTCTGGCAGCCAAGTGGCTTGACCTTTATTAGTGATCCTGGTAACACCCTCTCGGAACCACAGACTTAGAAATCGCCAGCTCATATACAGTGCATAAAATATATTTATATATATACCCTTATACACCATTTTATTAAAAAATATCACAAAATTCTTCTAAGTCCCTCGGGAAGAGTGAAAGACGCGCACGTTCATTTTAAGACCTCCTAGACCTTCCTATAAGAAGTTAGCCAAAAAGTAGCTTCGATAAACGCTTAGGTTAAGTTTCAGAGTTGCTTCTATTGTACCAAAGCTGGACTTAGACATAATTTCACTCTCACAACATTATGGCTGGTTGGAGACAGTCCGAACCACAAGTACCGAGTCCATGGTTCTGGCCGTATACTGGGGGGACGGGGACGACTCCCATTAACCCCTGACTATACCGGGGATACGCTTATCACAATGCCTTTCTGGTCTGTGCTGAAGGAGGGCATTCTGGCAGCCAAGTGGCTTGACCTTTATTAGTGAGCCTGGTTACCCCCTCTCGGAACCACAGACTTAGAAATCGCCAGCTCATATACAGTGCATAAAATATATTTATATATATATACCCTTATACACCATTTTAATAAAAAATATCACAAAATTCTTCTAAGTCCCTCGGGAAGAGTGAAATACGCGCACGTTCATTTACAGAGCTCCTAGACCTTCCTATAAGAAGTTAGCCAAAATGTAGCTGCGAAAAACGCTTAGGTTAAGTTTCAGAGTTGCTTCTAATGTACCAAAGCTGGACTTAGACATAATTTCACTCTCACAACATTATGGCTGGTTGGAGACAGTCCGAACCACAAGTACCGGGTCCATGGTTCTGGCCGTATACTGGGGGGACGGGGACGACTCCAATTAACCCCTGACTATACCGGGGATACGCTTATCACAATGCCTTTCTGGTCTGTGCTGAAGCAGGGCATTCTGGCAGCCAAGTGGCTTGACCTTTATTAGTGATCCTGGTTACCCCCTCTCGGAACCACAGACTTAGAAATCGCCAGCTCATATACAGTGCATAAAATATATTTATATATATACCCTTATACACCATTTTATTAAAAAATATCACAAAATTCTTCTAAGTCCCTCGGGAAGAGTGAAAGACGCGCACGTTCATTTTCAGACCTCCTAGACCTTCCTATAAGAAGTTAGCCAAACAGTAGCTTCGAAAAACGCTTAGGTTAAGTTTCAGAGTTGCTTCTAATGTACCAAAGCTGGACTTAGACATAATTTCACTCTCACAACATTATGGCTGGTTGGAGACAGTCCGAACCACAAGTACCGGGTCCATGGTTCTGGCCGTATACTGGGGGGACGGGGACAACTCCCATTAACCCCTGACTATACCGGGGATACGCTTATCACAATGCCTTTCTGGTCTGTGCTGAAGCAGGGCATTCTGGCAGCCAAGTGGCTTGACCTTTATTAGTGATCCTGGTTACCCCCTCTCGGAACCACAGACTTAGAAATCGCCAGCTCATATACAGTGCATAAAATATATTTATATATATACCCTTATACACCATTTTATTAAAAAATATCACAAAATTCTTCTAAGTCCCTCGGGAAGAGTGAAAGACGCGCACGTTCATTTTCAGAGCTCCTAGACCTTCCTATAAGAAGTTAGCCAAAAAGTAGCTTCGATAAACGCTTAGGTTAAGTTTCAGAGTTGCTTCTATTGTACCAAAGCTGGACTTAGACATAATTTCACTCTCACAACATTATGGCTGGTTGGAGACAGTCCGAACCACAAGTACCGGGTCCATGGTTCTGGCCGTATACTGGGGGGACGGGGACGACTCCCATTAACCCCTGACTATACCGGGGATACGCTTATCACAATGCCTTTCTGGTCTGTGCTGAAGGAGGGCATTCTGGCAGCCAAGTGGCTTGACCTTTATTAGTGAGCCTGGTTACCCCCTCTCGGAACCACAGACTTAGAAATCGCCAGCTCATATACAGTGCATAAAATATATTTATATATATACCCTTATACACCATTTTAATAAAAAATATCACAAAATTCTTCTAAGTCCCTCGGGAAGAGTGAAATACGCGCACGTTCATTTTCAGAGCTCCTAGACCTTCCTATAAGAAGTTAGCCAAAAAGTAGCTGCGAAAAACGCTTAGGTTAAGTTTCAGAGTTGCTTCTAATGTACCAAAGCTGGACTTAGACATAATTTCACTCTCACAACATTATGGCTGGTTGGAGACAGTCCGAACCACAAGTACCGGGTCCATGGTTCTGGCCGTATACTGGGGGGACGGGGACGACTGCAATTAACCCCTGACTATACCGGGGATACGCTTATCACAATGCCTTTCTGGTCTGTGCTGAAGCAGGGCATTCTGGCAGCCAAGTGGCTTGACCTTTATTAGTGATCCTGGTTACCCCCTCTCGGAACCACAGACTTAGAAATCGCCAGCTCATATACAGTGCATAAAATATATTTATATATATACCCTTATACACCATTTTATTAAAAAATATCACAAAATTCTTCTAAGTCCCTCGGGAAGAGTGAAAGACGCGCACGTTCATTTTCAGACCTCCTAGACCTTCCTATAAGAAGTTAGCCAAACAGTAGCTTCGAAAAACGCTTAGGTTAAGTTTCAGAGTTGCTTCTAATGTACCAAAGCTGGACTTAGACATAATTTCACTCTCACAACATTATGGCTGGTTGGAGACAGTCCGAACCACAAGTACCGGGTCCATGGTTCTGGGCGTATACTGGGGGAAAGACTCCCATTAACCCCTGACTATACCGGGGATACGCTTATCACAATGCCTTTCTGGTCTGTGCTGAAGCAGGGCATTCTGGCAGCCAAGTGGCTTGACCTTTATTATTGAGCCTGGTTACCCCCTCTCGTAACCACAGACTTAGAAATCGCCAGCTCATATACAGTGCATAAAATATATTTATATATATACCCTTATACACCATTTTAATAAAAAATATCACAAAATTCTTCTAAGTCCCTCGGGAAGAGAGAAAGATGCGCACGTTCATTTTCAGAGCTCCTAGACCTTCCTATAAGAAGTTAGCCAAAAAGTAGCTTCGAAAAACGCTTAGGTTAAGTTTCAGAGTTGCTTCTAATGTACCAAAGCTGGACTTCGACATAATTTCACTCTCACAACATTATGGCTGGTTGGAGACAGTCCGAACCACAAGTACCGGGTCCATGGTTCTGGGCGTATACTGGGGGGACGACTCCCATTAACCCCTGACTATACCGTGGATACGCTTATCACAATGCCTTTCTGGTATGTGCTGAAGCAGGGCATTCTGGCAGCCAAGTGGCTTGACCTTTATTAGTGATCCTGGTTACCCCCTCTCGGAACCACAGACTTAGAAATCGCCAGCTCATATACAGTGCATAAAATATATTTATATATATACCCTTATACACCATTTTATTAAAAAATATCACAAAATTCTTCTAAGTCCCTCGGGAAGAGTGAAAGACGCGCACGTTCATTTTCAGACCTCCTAGACCTTCCTATAAGAAGTTAGCCAAACAGTAGCTTCGAAAAACGCTTAGGTTAAGTTTCAGAGTTGCTTCTAATGTACCAAAGCTGGACTTAGACATAATTTCACTCTCACAACATTATGGCTGGTTGGAGACAGTCCGAACCACAAGTACCGGGTCCATGGTTCTGGGCGTATACTGGGGGAAAGACTCCCATTAACCCCTGACTATACCGGGGATACGCTTATCACAATGCCTTTCTGGTCTGTGCTGAAGCAGGGCATTCTGGCAGCCAAGTGGCTTGACCTTTATTATTGAGCCTGGTTACCCCCTCTCGTAACCACAGACTTAGAAATCGCCAGCTCATATACAGTGCATAAAATATATTTATATATATACCCTTATACACCATTTTAATAAAAAATATCACAAAATTCTTCTAAGTCCCTCGGGAAGAGAGAAAGATGCGCACGTTCATTTTCAGAGCTCCTAGACCTTCCTATAAGAAGTTAGCCAAAAAGTAGCTTCGAAAAACGCTTAGGTTAAGTTTCAGAGTTGCTTCTAATGTACCAAAGCTGGACTTCGACATAATTTCACTCTCACAACATTATGGCTGGTTGGAGACAGTCCGAACCACAAGTACCGGGTCCATGGTTCTGGGCGTATACTGGGGGGACGACTCCCATTAACCCCTGACTATACCGTGGATACGCTTATCACAATGCCTTTCTGGTCTGTGCTGAAGCAGGGCATTCTGGCAGCCAAGTGGCTTGACCTTTATTAGTGATCCTGGTTACCCCCTCTCGGAACCACAGACTTAGAAATCGCCAGCTCATATACAGTGCATAAAATATATTTATATATATACCCTTATACACCATTTTATTAAAAAATATCACAAAATTCTTCTAAGTCCCTCGGGAAGAGTGAAAGACGCGCACGTTCATTTTCAGACCTCCTAGACCTTCCTATAAGAAGTTAGCCAAACAGTAGCTTCGAAAAACGCTTAGGTTAAGTTTCAGAGTTGCTTCTAATGTACCAAAGCTGGACTTAGACATAATTTCACTCTCACAACATTATGGCTGGTTGGAGACAGTCCGAACCACAAGTACCGGGTCCATGGTTCTGGCCGTATACTGGGGGGACGGGGACGACTCCAATTAACCCCTGACTATACCGGGGATACGCTTATCACAATGCCTTTCTGGTCTGTGCTGAAGCAGGGCATTCTGGCAGCCAAGTGGCTTGACCTTTATTAGTGATCCTAGTTACCCCCTCTCGGAACCACAGACTTAGAAATCGCCAGCTCATATACAGAGCATAAAATATATTTATATATATACCCTTATACACCATTTTATTAAAAAATATCACAAAATTCTTCTAAGTCCCTCGGGAAGAGTGAAAGACGCGCACGTTCATTTTCAGAGCTTCTAGACCTTCCTATAAGAAGTTAGCCAAAAAGTAGCTGCGAAAAACGCTTAGGTTAAGTTTCAGAGTTGCTTCTAATGTACCAAAGCTGGACTTAGACATAATTTCACTCTCACAACATTATGGCTGGTTGGAGACAGTCCGAACCACAAGTACCGGGTCCATGGTTCTGGGCGTATACTGGGGGGAAGACTCCCATTAACCCCTGACTATACCGGGGATACGCTTATCACAATGCCTTTCTGGTCTGTGCTGAAGCAGGGCATTCTGGCAGCCAAGTGGCTTGACCTTTATTATTGAGCCTGGTTACCCCCTCTCGTAACCACAGACTTAGAAATCGCCAGCTCATATACAGTGCATAAAATATATTTATATATATACCCTTATACACCATTTTAATAAAAAATATCACAAAATTCTTCTAAGTCCCTCGGGAAGAGTGAAAGACGCGCACGTTCATTTTCAGAGCTCCTAGACCTTCCTATAAGAAGTTAGCCAAAAAGTAGCTTCGAAAAACGCTTAGGTTAAGTTTCAGAGTTGCTTCTAATGTACCAAAGCTGGACTTAGACATAATTTCACTCTCACAACATTATGGCTGGTTGGAGACAGTCCGAACCACAAGTACCGGGTCCATGGTTCTGGCCGTATACTGGGGGGACGGGGACGACTCCCATTAACCCCTGACTATACCAGGGATACGCTTATCACAATGCCTTTCTGGTCTGTGCTGAAGCAGGGCATTCTGGCAGCCAAGTGGCTTGACCTTTATTAGTGAGCCTGGTTACCTCCTCTCGGAACCACAGACTTAGAAATCGCCAGCTCATATACAATGCATAAAATATATTTATATATATACCCTTATACACCATTTTAATAAAAAATATCACAAAATTCTTCTAAGTCCCTCGGGAAGAGAGAAAGACGCGCACGTTCATTTTCAGAGCTCCTAGACCTTCCTATAAGAAGTTAGCCAAAAAGTAGCTTCGAAAAACGCTTAGGTTAAGTTTCAGAGTTGCTTCTAATGTACCAAAGCTGGACTTAGACATAATTTCACTCTCACAACATTATGGCTGGTTGGAGACAGTCCGAACCACAAGTACCGGGTCCATGGTTCTGGGCGTATACTGGGGGGACGACTCCCATTAACCCCTGACTATACCGGGGATACGCTTATCACAATGCCTTTCTGGTCTGTGCTGAAGCAGGGCATTCTGGCAGCCAAGTGGCTTGACCTTTATTAGTGATCCTGGTTACCCCCTCTCGGAACCACAGACTTAGAAATCGCCAGCTCATATACAGTGCATAAAATATATTTATATATATACCCTTATACACCATTTTATTAAAAAATATCACAAAATTCTTCTAAGTCCCTCGGGAAGAGTGAAAGACGCGCACGTTCATTTTCAGACCTCCTAGACCTTCCTATAAGAAGTTAGCCAAACAGTAGCTTCGAAAAACGCTTAGGTTAAGTTTCAGAGTTGCTTCTAATGTACCAAAGCTGGACTTAGACATAATTTCACTCTCACAACATTATGGCTGGTTGGAGACAGTCCGAACCACAAGTACCGGGTCCATGGTTCTGGCCGTATACTGGGGGGACGGGGACGACTCCAATTAACCCCTGACTATACCGGGGATACGCTTATCACAATGCCTTTCTGGTCTGTGCTGAAGCAGGGCATTCTGGCAGCCAAGTGGCTTGACCTTTATTAGTGATCCTGGTTACCCCCTCTCGGAACCACAGACTTAGAAATCGCCAGCTCATATACAGAGCATAAAATATATTTATATATATACCCTTATACACCATTTTATTAAAAAATATCACAAAATTCTTCTAAGTCCCTCGGGAAGAGTGAAAGACGCGCACGTTCATTTTAAGACCTCCTAGACCTTCCTATAAGAAGTTAGCCAAAAAGTAGCTTCGATAAACGCTTAGGTTAAGTTTCAGAGTTGCTTCTATTGTACCAAAGCTGGACTTAGACATAATTTCACTCTCACAACATTATGGCTGGTTGGAGACAGTCCGAACCACAAGTACCGGGTTCATGGTTCTGGCCGTATACTGGGGGGACGGGGACGACTCCCATTAACCCCTGACTATACCGGGGATACGCTTATCACAATGCCTTTCTGGTCTGTGCTGAAGGAGGGCATTCTGGCAGCCAAGTGGCTTGACCTTTATTAGTGAGCCTGGTTACCCCCTCTCGGAACCACAGACTTAGAAATCGCCAGCTCATATACAGTGCATAAAATATATTTATATATATACCCTTATACACCATTTTAATAAAAAATATCACAAAATTCTTCTAAGTCCCTCGGGAAGAGTGAAATACGCGCACGTTCATTTTCAGAACTCCTAGACCTTCCTATAAGAAGTTAGCCAAAAAGTAGCTGCGAAAAACGCTTAGGTTAAGTTTCAGAGTTGCTTCTAATGTACCAAAGCTGGACTTAGACATAATTTCACTCTCACAACATTATGGCTGGTTGGAGACAGTCCGAACCACAAGTACCGGGTCCATGGTTCTGGGCGTATACTGGGGGGAAGACTCCCATTAACCCCTGACTATACCGGGGATACGCTTATCACAATGCCTTTCTGGTCTGTGCTGAAGCAGGGCATTCTGGCAGCCAAGTGGCTTGACCTTTATTAGTGAGCCTGGTTACCTCCTCTCGGAACCACAGACTTAGAAATCGCCAGCTCATATACAATGCATAAAATATATTTATATATATACCCTTATACACCATTTTAATAAAAAATATCACAAAATTCTTCTAAGTCCCTCGGGAAGAGTGAAAGACGCGCACGTTCATTTTCAGAGCTCCTAGACCTTCCTATAAGAAGTTAGCCAAAAAGTAGCTTCGAAAAACGCTTAGGTTAAGTTTCAGAGTTGCTTCTAATGTACCAAAGCTGGACTTAGACATAATTTCACTCTCACAACATTATGGCTGGTTGGAGACAGTCCGAACCACAAGTACCGGGTCCATGGTTCTGGCCGTATACTGGGGGGACGGGGACGACTCCCATTAACCCCTGACTATACCAGGGATACGCTTATCACAATGCCTTTCTGGTCTGTGCTGAAGCAGGGCATTCTGGCAGCCAAGTGGCTTGACCTTTATTAGTGAGCCTGGTTACCTCCTCTCGGAACCACAGACTTAGAAATCGCCAGCTCATATACAATGCATAAAATATATTTATATATATACCCTTATACACCATTTTAATAAAAAATATCACAAAATTCTTCTAAGTCCCTCGGGAAGAGAGAAAGACGCGCACGTTCATTTTCAGAGCTCCTAGACCTTCCTATAAGAAGTTAGCCAAAAAGTAGCTTCGAAAAACGCTTAGGTTAAGTTTCAGAGTTGCTTCTAATGTACCAAAGCTGGACTTAGACATAATTTCACTCTCACAACATTATGGCTGGTTGGAGACAGTCCGAACCACAAGTACCGGGTCCATGGTTCTGGGCGTATACTGGGGGGATGACTCCCATTAACCCCTGACTATACCGGGGATACGCTTATCACAATGCCTTTCTGGTCTGTGCTGAAGCAGGGCATTCTGGCAGCCAAGTGGCTTGACCTTTATTAGTGATCCTGGTTACCCCCTCTCGGAACCACAGACTTAGAAATCGCCAGCTCATATACAGTGCATAAAATATATTTATATATATACCCTTATACACCATTTTATTAAAAAATATCACAAAATTCTTCTAAGTCCCTCGGGAAGAGTGAAAGACGCGCACGTTCATTTTCAGACCTCCTAGACCTTCCTATAAGAAGTTAGCCAAACAGTAGCTTCGAAAAACGCTTAGGTTAAGTTTCAGAGTTGCTTCTAATGTACCAAAGCTGGACTTAGACATAATTTCACTCTCACAACATTATGGCTGGTTGGAGACAGTCCGAACCACAAGTACCGGGTCCATGGTTCTGGCCGTATACTGGGGGGACGGGGACGACTCCAATTAACCCCTGACTATACCGGGGATACGCTTATCACAATGCCTTTCTGGTCTGTGCTGAAGCAGGGCATTCTGGCAGCCAAGTGGCTTGACCTTTATTAGTGATCCTGGTTACCCCCTCTCGGAACCACAGACTTAGAAATCGCCAGCTCATATACAGAGCATAAAATATATTTATATATATACCCTTATACACCATTTTATTAAAAAATATCACAAAATTCTTCTAAGTCCCTCGGGAAGAGTGAAAGACGCGCACGTTCATTTTAAGACCTCCTAGACCTTCCTATAAGAAGTTAGCCAAAAAGTAGCTTCGATAAACGCTTAGGTTAAGTTTCAGAGTTGCTTCTATTGTACCAAAGCTGGACTTAGACATAATTTCACTCTCACAACATTATGGCTGGTTGGAGACAGTCCGAACCACAAGTACCGGGTTCATGGTTCTGGCCGTATACTGGGGGGACGGGGACGACTCCCATTAACCCCTGACTATACCGGGGATACGCTTATCACAATGCCTTTCTGGTCTGTGCTGAAGGAGGGCATTCTGGCAGCCAAGTGGCTTGACCTTTATTAGTGAGCCTGGTTACCCCCTCTCGGAACCACAGACTTAGAAATCGCCAGCTCATATACAGTGCATAAAATATATTTATATATATACCCTTATACACCATTTTAATAAAAAATATCACAAAATTCTTCTAAGTCCCTCGGGAAGAGTGAAATACGCGCACGTTCATTTTCAGAACTCCTAGACCTTCCTATAAGAAGTTAGCCAAAAAGTAGCTGCGAAAAACGCTTAGGTTAAGTTTCAGAGTTGCTTCTAATGTACCAAAGCTGGACTTAGACATAATTTCACTCTCACAACATTATGGCTGGTTGGAGACAGTCCGAACCACAAGTACCGGGTCCATGGTTCTGGGCGTATACTGGGGGGAAGACTCCCATTAACCCCTGACTATACCGGGGATACGCTTATCACAATGCCTTTCTGGTCTGTGCTGAAGCAGGGCATTCTGGCAGCCAAGTGGCTTGACCTTTATTAGTGAGCCTGGTTACCTCCTCTCGGAACCACAGACTTAGAAATCGCCAG
Organism: Ascaphus truei; assembly: GCF_040206685.1. Lineage (NCBI taxonomy): Eukaryota > Metazoa > Chordata > Amphibia > Anura > Ascaphidae > Ascaphus > Ascaphus truei. The sequence goes on from NC_134483.1 coordinate 268,590,595, forward strand.
CTCATATACAATGCATAAAATATATTTATATATATACCCTTATACACCATTTTAATAAAAAATATCACAAAATTCTTCTAAGTCCCTCGGGAAGAGTGAAAGACGCGCACGTTCATTTTCAGAGCTCCTAGACCTTCCTATAAGAAGTTAGCCAAAAAGTAGCTTCGAAAAACGCTTAGGTTAAGTTTCAGAGTTGCTTCTAATGTACCAAAGCTGGACTTAGACATAATTTCACTCTCACAACATTATGGCTGGTTGGAGACAGTCCGAACCACAAGTACCGGGTCCATGGTTCTGGCCGTATACTGGGGGGACGGGGACGACTCCCATTAACCCCTGACTATACCAGGGATACGCTTATCACAATGCCTTTCTGGTCTGTGCTGAAGCAGGGCATTCTGGCAGCCAAGTGGCTTGACCTTTATTAGTGAGCCTGGTTACCTCCTCTCGGAACCACAGACTTAGAAATCGCCAGCTCATATACAATGCATAAAATATATTTATATATATACCCTTATACACCATTTTAATAAAAAATATCACAAAATTCTTCTAAGTCCCTCGGGAAGAGAGAAAGACGCGCACGTTCATTTTCAGAGCTCCTAGACCTTCCTATAAGAAGTTAGCCAAAAAGTAGCTTCGAAAAACGCTTAGGTTAAGTTTCAGAGTTGCTTCTAATGTACCAAAGCTGGACTTAGACATAATTTCACTCTCACAACATTATGGCTGGTTGGAGACAGTCCGAACCACAAGTACCGGGTCCATGGTTCTGGGCGTATACTGGGGGGATGACTCCCATTAACCCCTGACTATACCGGGGATACGCTTATCACAATGCCTTTCTGGTCTGTGCTGAAGCAGGGCATTCTGGCAGCCAAGTGGCTTGACCTTTATTAGTGATCCTGGTTACCCCCTCTCGGAACCACAGACTTAGAAATCGCCAGCTCATATACAGTGCATAAAATATATTTATATATATACCCTTATACACCATTTTATTAAAAAATATCACAAAATTCTTCTAAGTCCCTCGGGAAGAGTGAAAGACGCGCACGTTCATTTTCAGACCTCCTAGACCTTCCTATAAGAAGTTAGCCAAACAGTAGCTTCGAAAAACGCTTAGGTTAAGTTTCAGAGTTGCTTCTAATGTACCAAAGCTGGACTTAGACATAATTTCACTCTCACAACATTATGGCTGGTTGGAGACAGTCCGAACCACAAGTACCGGGTCCATGGTTCTGGCCGTATACTGGGGGGACGGGGACGACTCCAATTAACCCCTGACTATACCGGGGATACGCTTATCACAATGCCTTTCTGGTATGTGCTGAAGCAGGGCATTCTGGCAGCCAAGTGGCTTGACCTTTATTAGTGATCCTGGTTACCCCCTCTCGGAACCACAGACTTAGAAATCGCCAGCTCATATACAGAGCATAAAATATATTTATATATATACCCTTATACACCATTTTATTAAAAAATATCACAAAATTCTTCTAAGTCCCTCGGGAAGAGTGAAAGACGCGCACGTTCATTTTAAGACCTCCTAGACCTTCCTATAAGAAGTTAGCCAAAAAGTAGCTTCGATAAACGCTTAGGTTAAGTTTCAGAGTTGCTTCTATTGTACCAAAGCTGGACTTAGACATAATTTCACTCTCACAACATTATGGCTGGTTGGAGACAGTCCGAACCACAAGTACCGGGTTCATGGTTCTGGCCGTATACTGGGGGGACGGGGACGACTCCCATTAACCCCTGACTATACCGGGGATACGCTTATCACAATGCCTTTCTGGTCTGTGCTGAAGGAGGGCATTCTGGCAGCCAAGTGGCTTGACCTTTATTAGTGAGCCTGGTTACCCCCTCTCGGAACCACAGACTTAGAAATCGCCAGCTCATATACAGTGCATAAAATATATTTATATATATACCCTTATACACCATTTTAATAAAAAATATCACAAAATTCTTCTAAGTCCCTCGGGAAGAGTGAAATACGCGCACGTTCATTTTCAGAACTCCTAGACCTTCCTATAAGAAGTTAGCCAAAAAGTAGCTGCGAAAAACGCTTAGGTTAAGTTTCAGAGTTGCTTCTAATGTACCAAAGCTGGACTTAGACATAATTTCACTCTCACAACATTATGGCTGGTTGGAGACAGTCCGAACCACAAGTACCGGGTCCATGGTTCTGGGCGTATACTGGGGGGAAGACTCCCATTAACCCCTGACTATACCGGGGATACGCTTATCACAATGCCTTTCTGGTCTGTGCTGAAGCAGGGCATTCTGGCAGCCAAGTGGCTTGACCTTTATTAGTGAGCCTGGTTACCTCCTCTCGGAACCACAGACTTAGAAATCGCCAGCTCATATACAATGCATAAAATATATTTATATATATACCCTTATACACCATTTTAATAAAAAATATCACAAAATTCTTCTAAGTCCCTCGGGAAGAGTGAAAGACGCGCACGTTCATTTTCAGAGCTCCTAGACCTTCCTATAAGAAGTTAGCCAAAAAGTAGCTTCGAAAAACGCTTAGGTTAAGTTTCAGAGTTGCTTCTAATGTACCAAAGCTGGACTTAGACATAATTTCACTCTCACAACATTATGGCTGGTTGGAGACAGTCCGAACCACAAGTACCGGGTCCATGGTTCTGGCCGTATACTGGGGGGACGACTCCCATTAACCCCTGACTATACCGTGGATACGCTTATCACAATGCCTTTCTGGTCTGTGCTGAAGGAGGGCATTCTGGCAGCCAAGTGGCTTGACCTTTATTAGTGAGCCTGGTTACCCCCTCTCGGAACCACAGACTTAGAAATCGCAAGCTCATATACAGTGCATAAAATATATTTATATATATACCCTTATACACCATTTTAATAAAAAATATCACAAAATTCTTCTAAGTCCCTCGGGAAGAGTGAAATACGCGCACGTTCATTTTCAGAACTCCTAGACCTTCCTATAAGAAGTTAGCCAAAAAGTAGCTGCGAAAAACGCTTAGGTTAAGTTTCAGAGTTGCTTCTAATGTACCAAAGCTGGACTTAGACATAATTTCACTCTCACAACATTATGGCTGGTTGGAGACAGTCCGAACCACAAGTACCGGGTCCATGGTTCTGGGCGTATACTGGGGGGAAGACTCCCATTAACCCCTGACTATACCGGGGATACGCTTATCACAATGCCTTTCTGGTCTGTGCTGAAGCAGGGCATTCTGGCAGCCAAGTGGCTTGACCTTTATTAGTGAGCCTGGTTACCTCCTCTCGGAACCACAGACTTAGAAATCGCCAGCTCATATACAATGCATAAAATATATTTATATATATACCCTTATACACCATTTTAATAAAAAATATCACAAAATTCTTCTAAGTCCCTCGGGAAGAGTGAAAGACGCGCACGTTCATTTTCAGAGCTCCTAGACCTTCCTATAAGAAGTTAGCCAAAAAGTAGCTTCGAAAAACGCTTAGGTTAAGTTTCAGAGTTGCTTCTAATGTACCAAAGCTGGACTTAGACATAATTTCACTCTCACAACATTATGGCTGGTTGGAGACAGTCCGAACCACAAGTACCGGGTCCATGGTTCTGGGCGTATACTGGGGGGACGACTCCCATTAACCCCTGACTATACCGTGGATACGCTTATTACAATGCCTTTCTGGTCTGTGCTGAAGGAGGGCATTCTGGCAGCCAAGTGGCTTGACCTTTATTAGTGAGCCTGGTTACCCCCTCTCGGAACCACAGACTTAGAAATCGCAAGCTCATATACAGTGCATAAAATATATTTATATATATACCCTTATACACCATTTTAATAAAAAATATCACAAAATTCTTCTAAGTCCCTCGGGAAGAGTGAAAGACGCGCACGTTCATTTTCAGAGCTCGTAGACCTTCCTATAAGAGGTTAGCCAAAAAGTAGCTTCGATAAACGCTTAGGTAAAGTTTCAGAGTTGCTTCTAATGTACCAAAGCTGGACTTAGACATAATTTCACTCTCACAACATTATGGCTGGTTGGAGACAGTCCGAACCACAAGAACCGGGTCCATGGTTCTGGCCGTATACTGGGGGGACGGGGACGACTCCAATTAACCCCTGACTATACCGGGGATACGCTTATCACAATGCCTTTCTGGTCTGTGCTGAAGCAGGGCATTCTGGCAGCCAAGTGGCTTGACCTTTATTAGTGATCCTGGTTACCCCCTCTCGGAACCACAGACTTAGAAATCGCCAGCTCATATACAGTGCATAAAATATATTTATATATATACCCTTATACACCATTTTATTAAAAAATATCACAAAATTCTTCTAAGTCCCTCGGGAAGAGTGAAAGACGCGCACGTTCATTTTCAGACCTCCTAGACCTTCCTATAAGAAGTTAGCCAAACAGTAGCTTCGAAAAACGCTTAGGTTAAGTTTCAGAGTTGCTTCTAATGTACCAAAGCTGGACTTAGACATAATTTCACTCTCACAACATTATGGCTGGTTGGAGACAGTCCGAACCACAAGTACCGGGTCCATGGTTCTGGCCGTATACTGGGGGGACGGGGACGACTCCCATTAACCTCTGACTATACCGGGGATACGCTTATCACAATGCCTTTCTGGTCTGTGCTGAAGCAGGGCATTCTGGCAGCCAAGTGGCTTGACCTTTATTAGTGAGCCTGGTTACCCCCTCTCGGAACCACAGACTTAGAAATCGCCAGCTCATATACAGTGCATAAAATATATTTATATATATACCCTTATACACCATTTTATTAAAAAATATCACAAAATTCTTCTAAGTCCCTCGGGAAGAGTGAAAGACGCGCACGTTCATTTTCAGAGCTCCTAGACCTTCCTATAAGAAGTTAGCCAAAAAGTAGCTGCGAAAAACGCTTAGGTTAAGTTTCAGAGTTGCTTCTAATGTACCAAAGCTGGACTTAGACATAATTTCACTCTCACAACATTATGGCTGGTTGGAGACAGTCCGAACCACAAGTACCGGGTCCATGGTTCTGGGCGTATACTGGGGGGAAGACTCCCATTAACCCCTGACTATACCGGGGATACGCTTATCACAATGCCTTTCTGGTCTGTGCTGAAGGAGGGCATTCTGGCAGCCAAGTGGCTTGACCTTTATTAGTGAGCCTGGTTACCCCCTCTCGGAACCACAGACTTAGAAATCGCCAGCTCATATACAGTGCATAAAATATATTTATATATATACCCTTATACACCATTTTAATAAAAAATATCACAAAATTCTTCTAAGTCCCTCGGAAAGAGTGAAAGACGCGCACATTCATTTTCAGTGCTCTTAGACCTTCCTATAAGAAGTTAGCCAAAAAGTAGCTTCGATAAACGCTTAGGTTAAGTTTCAGAGTTGCTTCTATTGTACCAAAGCTGGACTTAGACATAATTTCACTCTCACAACATTATGGCTGGTTGGAGACAGTCCGAACCACAAGTACCGGGTCCATGGTTCTGGCCGTATACTGGGGGGACGGGGACGACTCCCATTAACCCCTGACTATACCGGGGATACGCTTATCACAATGCCTTTCTGGTCTGTGCTGAAGGAGGGCATTCTGGCAGCCAAGTGGCTTGACCTTTATTAGTGAGCCTGGTTACCCCCTCTCGGAACCACAGACTTAGAAATCGCCAGCTCATATACAGTGCATAAAATATATTTATATATATACCCTTATACACCATTTTAATAAAAAAATATCACAAAATTCTTCTAAGTCCCTCGGGAAGAGTGAAAGACGCGCACGTTCATTTTAAGAGCTCCTAGACCTTCCTATAAGAAGTTAGCCAAAAAGTAGCTTCGATAAACGCTTAGGTTAAGTTTCAGAGTTGCTTCTATTGTACCAAAGCTGGACTTAGACATAATTTAACTCTCACAACATTATGGCTGGTTGGAGACAGTCCGAACCACAAGTACCGGGTCCATGGTTCTGGCCGTATACTGGGGGGACGGGGACGACTCCAATTAACCCCTGACTATACCGGGGATACGCTTATCACAATGCCTTTCTGGTCTGTGCTGAAGCAGGGCATTCTGGCAGCCAAGTGGCTTGACCTTTATTAGTGATCCTGGTTACCCCCTCTCGGAACCACAGACTTAGAAATCGCCAGCTCATATACAGTGCATAAAATATATTTATATATATACCCTTATACACCATTTTATTAAAAAATATCACAAAATTCTTCTAAGTACCTCGGGAAGAGTGAAAGACGCGCACGTTCATTTTCAGACCTCCTAGACCTTCCTATAAGAAGTTAGCCAAACAGTAGCTTCGAAAAACGCTTAGGTTAAGTTTCAGAGTTGCTTCTAATGTACCAAAGCTGGACTTAGACATAATTTCACTCTCACAACATTATGGCTGGTTGGAGACAGTCCGAACCACAAGTACCGGGTCCATGGTTCTGGCCGTATACTGGGGGGAAGGGGACGACTCCCATTAACCCCTGACTATACCGGGGATACGCTTATCACAATGCCTTTCTGGTCTGTGCTGAAGCAGAGCATTCTGGCAGCCAAGTGGCTTGACCTTTATTAGTGAGCCTGGTTACCCCCTCTCGGAACCACAGACTTAGAAATCGCCAGCTCATATACAGTGCATAAAATATATTTATATATATACCCTTATACACCATTTTAATAAAAAATATCACAAAATCCTTCTAAGTCCCTCGGGAAGAGTGAAAGACGCGCACGTTCATTTTCAGAGCTCCTACACCTTCCTATAAGAAGTTAGCCAAAAAGTAGCTTCGAAAAACGCTTAGGTTAAGTTTCAGAGTTGCTTCTAATGTACCAAAGCTGGACTTAGACATAATTTCACTCTCACAACATTATGGCTGGTTGGAGACAGTCCGAACCACAAGTACCGGGTCCATGGTTCTGGCCGTATACTGGGGGGACGGGGACGACTCCCATTAACCCCTGACTATACCAGGGATACGCTTATCACAATGCCTTTCTGGTCTGTGCTGAAGGAGGGCATTCTGGCAGCCAAGTGGCTTGACCTTTATTAGTGAGCCTGGTTACCCCCTCTCGGAACCACAGACTTAGAAATCGCCAGCTCATATACAGTGCATAAAATATATTTATATATATACCCTTATACACCATTTTAATAAAAAATATCACAAAATTCTTCTAAGTCCCTCGGAAAGAGTGAAAGACGCGCACGTTCATTTTCAGTGCTCTTAGACCTTCCTATAAGAAGTTAGCCAAAAAGTAGCTTCGATAAACGCTTAGGTTAAGTTTCAGAGTTGCTTCTATTGTACCAAAGCTGGACTTAGACATAATTTCACTCTCACAACATTATGGCTGGTTGGAGACAATCCGAACCACAAGTACCGGGTCCATGGTTCTGGCCGTATACTGGGGGGACGGGGACGACTCCCATTAACCCCTGACTATACCGGGGATACGCTTATCACAATGCCTTTCTGGTCTGTGCTGAAGGAGGGCATTCTGGCAGCCAAGTGGCTTGACCTTTATTAGTGAGCCTGGTTACCCCCTCTCGGAACCACAGACTTAGAAATCGCCAGCTCATATACAGTGCATAAAATATATTTATATATATACCCTTATACACCATTTTAATAAAAAAATATCACAAAATTCTTCTAAGTCCCTCGGGAAGAGTGAAAGACGCGCACGTTCATTTTAAGAGCTCCTAGACCTTCCTATAAGAAGTTAGCCAAAAAGTAGCTTCGATAAACGCTTAGGTTAAGTTTCAGAGTTGCTTCTATTGTACCAAAGCTGGACTTAGACATAATTTAACTCTCACAACATTATGGCTGGTTGGAGACAGTCCGAACCACAAGTACCGGGTCCATGGTTCTGGCCGTATACTGGGGGGACGGGGACGACTCCCATTAACCCCTGACTATACCGGGGATACGCTTATCACAATGCCTTTCTGGTCTGTGCTGAAGCAGGGCATTCTGGCAGCCAAGTGGCTTGACCTTTATTAGTGATCCTGGTTACCCCCTCTCGGAACCACAGACTTAGAAATCGCCAGCTCATATACAGTGCATAAAATATATTTATATATATACCCTTATACACCATTTTATTAAAAAATATCACAAAATTCTTCTAAGTACCTCGGGAAGAGTGAAAGACGCGCACGTTCATTTTCAGACCTCCTAGACCTTCCTATAAGAAGTTAGCCAAACAGTAGCTTCGAAAAACGCTTAGGTTAAGTTTCAGAGTTGCTTCTAATGTACCAAAGCTGGACTTAGACATAATTTCACTCTCACAACATTATGGCTGGTTGGAGACAGTCCGAACCACAAGTACCGGGTCCATGGTTCTGGCCGTATACTGGGGGGAAGGGGACGACTCCCATTAACCCCTGACTATACCGGGGATACGCTTATCACAATGCCTTTCTGGTCTGTGCTGAAGGAGGGCATTCTGGCAGCCAAGTGGCTTGACCTTTATTAGTGAGCCTGGTTACCCCCTCTCGGAACCACAGACTTAGAAATCGCCAGCTCATATACAGTGCATAAAATATATTTATATATATACCCTTATACACCATTTTAATAAAAAATATCACAAAATTCTTCTAAGTCCCTCGGGAAGAGTGAAATACGCGCACGTTCATTTTCAGAGCTCCTAGACCTTCCTATAAGAAGTTAGCCAAAAAGTAGCTGCGAAAAACGCTTAGGTTAAGTTTCAGAGTTGCTTCTAATGTACCAAAGCTGGACTTAGACATAATTTCACTCTCACAACATTATGGCTGGTTGGAGACAGTCCGAACCACAAGTACCGGGTCCATGGTTCTGGGCGTATACTGGGGGGAAGACTCCCATTAACCCCTGACTATACCGGGGATACGCTTATCACAATGCCTTTCTGGTCTGTGCTGAAGCAGGGCATTCTGGCAGCCAAGTGGCTTGACCTTTATTAGTGAGCCTGGTTACCCCCTCTCGTAACCACAGACTTAGAAATCGCCAGCTCATATACAGTGCATAAAATATATTTATATATATACCCTTATACACCATTTTATTAAAAAATATCACAAAATTCTTCTAAGTCCCTCGGGAAGAGTGAAAGACGCGCACGTTCATTTTCAGACCTCCTAGACCTTCCTATAAGAAGTTAGCCAAACAGTAGCTTCGAAAAACGCTTAGGTTAAGTTTCAGAGTTGCTTCTAATGTACCAAAGCTGGACTTAGACATAATTTCACTCTCACAACATTATGGCTGGTTGGAGACAGTCCGAACCACAAGTACCGGGTCCATGGTTCTGGCCGTATACTGGGGGGAAGACTCCCATTAACCCCTGACTATACCGGGGATACGCTTATCACAATGCCTTTCTGGTCTGTGCTGAAGCAGGGCATTCTGGCAGCCAAGTGGCTTGACCTTTATTAGTGAGCCTGGTTACCCCCTCTCGTAACCACAGACTTAGAAATCGCCAGCTCATATACAGTGCATAAAATATAATTATATATATACCCTTATACACCATTTTAATAAAAAATATCACAAAATTCTTCTAAGTCCCTCGGGAAGAGTGAAAGACGCGCACGTTCATTTTCAGAGCTCCTAGACCTTCTTATAAGAAGTTAGCCAAAAAGTAGCTTCGAAAAACGCTTAGGTTAAGTTTCAGAGTTGCTTCTAATGTACCAAAGCTGGACTTAGACATAATTTCACTCTCACAACATTATGGCTGGTTGGAGACAGTCCGAACCACAAGTACCGGGTCCATGGTTCTGGGCGTATACTGGGGGGAAGACTCCCATTAACCCCTGACTATACCGGGGATACGCTTATCACAATGCCTTTCTGGTCTGTGCTGAAGCAGGGCATTCTGGCAGCCAAGTGGCTTGACCTTTATTAGTGAGCCTGGTTACCCCCTCTCGTAACCACAGACTTAGAAATCGCCAGCTCATATACAGTGCATAAAATATAATTATATATATACCCTTATACACCATTTTAATAAAAAATATCACAAAATTCTTCTAAGTCCCTCGGGAAGAGTGAAAGACGCGCACGTTCATTTTCAGAGCTCCTAGACCTTCTTATAAGAAGTTAGCCAAAAAGTAGCTTCGAAAAACGCTTAGGTTAAGTTTCAGAGTTGCTTCTAATGTACCAAAGCTGGACTTAGACATAATTTCACTCTCACAACATTATGGCTGGTTGGAGACAGTCCGAACCACAAGTACCGGGTCCATGGTTCTGGCCGTATACTGGGGGGACGGGGACGACTCCCATTAACCCCTGACTATACCAGGGATACGCTTATCACAATGCCTTTCTGGTCTGTGCTGAAGCAGGGCATTCTGGCAGCCAAGTGGCTTGACCTTTATTAGTGAGCCTGGTTACCTCCTCTCGGAACCACAGACTTAGAAATCGCCAGCTCATATACAATGCATAAAATATATTTATATATATACCCTTATACACCATTTTAATAAAAAATATCACAAAATTCTTCTAAGTCCCTCGGGAAGAGAGAAAGACGCGCACGTTCATTTTCAGAGCTCCTAGACCTTCCTATAAGAAGTTAGCCAAAAAGTAGCTTCGAAAAACGCTTAGGTTAAGTTTCAGAGTTGCTTCTAATGTACCAAAGCTGGACTTAGACATAATTTCACTCTCACAACATTATGGCTGGTTGGAGACAGTCCGATCCACAAGTACCGGGTCCATGGTTCTGGGCGTATACTGGGGGGACGACTCCCATTAACCCCTGACTATACCGTGGATACGCTTATCACAATGCCTTTCTGGTCTGTGCTGAAGAGGGCATTCTGGCAGCCAAGTGGCTTGACCTTTATTAGTGAGCCTGGTTACCCCCTCTCGGAACCACAGACTTAGAAATCGCCAGCTCATATACAGTGCATAAAATATATTTATATATATACCCTTATACACCATTTTATTAAAAAATATCACAAAATTCTTCTAAGTCCCTCGGGAAGAGTGAAAGACGCGCACGTTCATTTTCAGACCTCCTAGACCTTCCTATAAGAAGTTAGCCAAACAGTAGCTTCGAAAAACGCTTAGGTTAAGTTTCAGAGTTGCTTCTAATGTACCAAAGCTGGACTTAGACATAATTTCACTCTCACAACATTATGGCTGGTTGGAGACAGTCCGAACCACAAGTACCGGGTCCATGGTTCTGGCCGTATACTGGGGGGACGGGGACGACTCCCATTAACCTCTGACTATACCGGGGATACGCTTATCACAATGCCTTTCTGGTCTGTGCTGAAGCAGGGCATTCTGGCAGCCAAGTGGCTTGACCTTTATTAGTGAGCCTGGTTACCCCCTCTCGGAACCACAGACTTAGAAATCGCCAGCTCATATACAGTGCATAAAATATATTTATATATATACCCTTATACACCATTTTATTAAAAAATATCACAAAATTCTTCTAAGTCCCTCGGGAAGAGTGAAAGACGCGCACGTTCATTTTCAGAGCTCCTAGACCTTCCTATAAGAAGTTAGCCAAAAAGTAGCTGCGAAAAACGCTTAGGTTAAGTTTCAGAGTTGCTTCTAATGTACCAAAGCTGGACTTAGACATAATTTCACTCTCACAACATTATGGCTGGTTGGAGACAGTCCGAACCACAAGTACCGGGTCCATGGTTCTGGCCGTATACTGGGGGGACGGGGACGACTCCCATTAACCCCTGACTATACCGGGGATACGCTTATCACAATGCCTTTCTGGTCTGTGCTGAAGGAGGGCATTCTGGCAGCCAAGTGGCTTGACCTTTATTAGTGAGCCTGGTTACCCCCTCTCGGAACCACAGACTTAGAAATCGCCAGCTCATATACAGTGCATAAAATATATTTATATATATACCCTTATACACCATTTTAATAAAAAAATATCACAAAATTCTTCTAAGTCCCTCGGGAAGAGTGAAAGACGCGCACGTTCATTTTCAGACCTCCTAGACCTTCCTATAAGAAGTTAGCCAAACAGTAGCTTCGAAAAACGCTTAGGTTAAGTTTCAGAGTTGCTTCTAATGTACCAAAGCTGGACTTAGACATAATTTCACTCTCACAACATTATGGCTGGTTGGAGACAGTCCGAACCACAAGTACCGGGTCCATGGTTCTGGCCGTATACTGGGGGGACGGGGACGATTCCCATTAACCCCTGACTATACCGGGGATACGCTTATCACAATGCCTTTCTGGTCTGTGCTGAAGCAGGGCATTCTGGCAGCCAAGTGGCTTGACCTTTATTAGTGAGCCTGGTTACCCCCTCTCGTAACCACAGACTTAGAAATCGCCAGCTCATATACAGTGCATAAAATATATTTATATATATACCCTTATACACCATTTTAATAAAAAATATCACAAAATTCTTCTATGTCCCTCGGGAAGAGTGAAAGACGCGCACGTTCATTTTCAGAGCTCCTAGACCTTCCTATAAGAAGTTAGCCAAAAAGTAGCTTCGAAAAACGCTTAGGTTAAGTTTCAGAGTTGCTTCTAATGTACCAAAGCTGGACTTAGACATAATTTCACTCTCACAACATTATGGCTGGTTGGAGACAGTCCGAACCACAAGTACCGGGTCCATGGTTCTGGGCGTATACTGGGGGGACGACTCCCATTAACCCCTGACTATACCGTGGATACGCTTATCACAATGCCTTTCTGGTCTGTGCTGAAGGAGGGCATTCTGGCAGCCAAGTGGCTTGACCTTTATTAGTGAGCCTGGTTACCCCCTCTCGGAACCACAGACTTAGAAATCGCCAGCTCATATACAGTGCATAAAATATATTTATATATATACCCTTATACACCATTTTATTAAAAAATATCACAAAATTCTTCTAAGTCCCTCGGGAAGAGTGAAAGACGCGCACGTTCATTTTCAGACCTCCTAGACCTTCCTATAAGAAGTTAGCCAAACAGTAGCTTCGAAAAACGCTTAGGTTAAGTTTCAGAGTTGCTTCTAATGTACCAAAGCTGGACTTAGACATAATTTCACTCTCACAACATTATGGCTGGTTGGAGACAGTCCGAACCACAAGTACCGGGTCCATGGTTCTGGCCGTATACTGGGGGGACGGGGACGACTCCCATTAACCTCTGACTATACCGGGGATACGCTTATCACAATGCCTTTCTGGTCTGTGCTGAAGCAGGGCATTCTGGCAGCCAAGTGGCTTGACCTTTATTAGTGAGCCTGGTTACCCCCTCTCGGAACCACAGACTTAGAAATCGCCAGCTCATATACAGTGCATAAAATATATTTATATATATACCCTTATACACCATTTTATTAAAAAATATCACAAAATTCTTCTAAGTCCCTCGGGAAGAGTGAAAGACGCGCACGTTCATTTTCAGAGCTCCTAGACCTTCCTATAAGAAGTTAGCCAAAAAGTAGCTGCGAAAAACGCTTAGGTTAAGTTTCAGAGTTGCTTCTAATGTACCAAAGCTGGACTTAGACATAATTTCACTCTCACAACATTATGGCTGGTTGGAGACAGTCCGAACCACAAGTACCGGGTCCATGGTTCTGAGCGTATACTGGGGGGAAGACTCCCATTAACCCCTGACTATACCGGGGATACGCTTATCACAATGCCTTTCTGGTCTGTGCTGAAGCAGGGCATTCTGGCAGCCAAGTGGCTTGACCTTTATTAGTGAGCCTGGTTACCTCCTCTCGGAACCACAGACTTAGAAATCGCCAGCTCATATACAGTGCATAAAATATATTTATATATATACCCTTATACACCATTTTAATAAAAAATATCACAAAATTCTTCTAAGTCCCTCGGGAAGAGTGAAAGACGCGCACGTTCATTTTCAGAGCTCCTAGACCTTCCTATAAGAAGTTAGCCAAAAAGTAGCTTCGAAAAACGCTTAGGTTAAGTTTCAGAGTTGCTTCTAATGTACCAAAGCTGGACTTAGACATAATTTCACTCTCACAACATTATGGCTGGTTGGAGACAGTCCGAACCACAAGTACCGGGTCCATGGTTCTGGCCGTATACTGGGGGGACGGGGACGACTCCCATTAACCCCTGACTATACCGGGGATACGCTTATCACAATGCCTTTCTGGTCTGTGCTGAAGGAGGGCATTCTGGCAGCCAAGTGGCTTGACCTTTATTAGTGAGCCTGGTTACCCCCTCTCGGAACCACAGACTTAGAAATCGCCAGCTCATATACAGTGCATAAAATATATTTATATATATACCCTTATACACCATTTTAATAAAAAAATATCACAAAATTCTTCTAAGTCCCTCGGGAAGAGTGAAAGACGCGCACGTTCATTTTCAGACCTCCTAGACCTTCCTATAAGAAGTTAGCCAAACAGTAGCTTCGAAAAACGCTTAGGTTAAGTTTCAGAGTTGCTTCTAATGTACCAAAGCTGGACTTAGACATAATTTCACTCTCACAACATTATGGCTGGTTGGAGACAGTCCGAACCACAAGTACCGGGTCCATGGTTCTGGCCGTATACTGGGGGGACGGGGACGACTCCCATTAACCCCTGACTATACCGGGGATACGCTTATCACAATGCCTTTCTGGTCTGTGCTGAAGCAGGGCATTCTGGCAGCCAAGTGGCTTGACCTTTATTAGTGAGCCTGGTTACCCCCTCTCGTAACCACAGACTTAGAAATCGCCAGATCATATACAGTGCATAAAATATATTTATATATATACCCTTATACACCATTTTAATAAAAAATATCACAAAATTCTTCTATGTCCCTCGGGAAGAGTGAAAGACGCGCACGTTCATTTTCAGAGCTCCTAGACCTTCCTATAAGAAGTTAGCCAAAAAGTAGCTTCGAAAAACGCTTAGGTTAAGTTTCAGAGTTGCTTCTAATGTACCAAAGCTGGACTTAGACATAATTTCACTCTCACAACATTATGGCTGGTTGGAGACAGTCCGAACCACAAGTACCGGGTCCATGGTTCTGGGCGTATACTGGGGGGACGACTCCCATTAACCCCTGACTATACCGTGGATACGCTTATCACAATGCCTTTCTGGTCTGTGCTGAAGGAGGGCATTCTGGCAGCCAAGTGGCTTGACCTTTATTAGTGAGCCTGGTTACCCCCTCTCGGAACCACAGACTTAGAAATCGCCAGCTCATATACAGTGCATAAAATATATTTATATATATACCCTTATACACCATTTTATTAAAAAATATCACAAAATTCTTCTAAGTCCCTCGGGAAGAGTGAAAGACGCGCACGTTCATTTTCAGACCTCCTAGACCTTCCTATAAGAAGTTAGCCAAACAGTAGCTTCGAAAAACGCTTAGGTTAAGTTTCAGAGTTGCTTCTAATGTACCAAAGCTGGACTTAGACATAATTTCACTCTCACAACATTATGGCTGGTTGGAGACAGTCCGAACCACAAGTACCGGGTCCATGGTTCTGGCCGTATACTGGGGGGACGGGGACGACTCCCATTAACCTCTGACTATACCGGGGATACGCTTATCACAATGCCTTTCTGGTCTGTGCTGAAGCAGGGCATTCTGGCAGCCAAGTGGCTTGACCTTTATTAGTGAGCCTGGTTACCCCCTCTCGGAACCACAGACTTAGAAATCGCCAGCTCATATACAGTGCATAAAATATATTTATATATATACCCTTATACACCATTTTATTAAAAAATATCACAAAATTCTTCTAAGTCCCTCGGGAAGAGTGAAAGACGCGCACGTTCATTTTCAGAGCTCCTAGACCTTCCTATAAGAAGTTAGCCAAAAAGTAGCTGCGAAAAACGCTTAGGTTAAGTTTCAGAGTTGCTTCTAATGTACCAAAGCTGGACTTAGACATAATTTCACTCTCACAACATTATGGCTGGTTGGAGACAGTCCGAACCACAAGTACCGGGTCCATGGTTCTGAGCGTATACTGGGGGGAAGACTCCCATTAACCCCTGACTATACCGGGGATACGCTTATCACAATGCCTTTCTGGTCTGTGCTGAAGCAGGGCATTCTGGCAGCCAAGTGGCTTGACCTTTATTAGTGAGCCTGGTTACCCCCTCTCGGAACCACAGACTTAGAAATCGCCAGCTCATATACAGTGCATAAAATATATTTATATATATACCCTTATACACCATTTTAATAAAAAATATCACAAAATTCTTCTAAGTCCCTCGGAAAGAGTGAAAGACGCGCACGTTCATTTTCAGTGCTCTTAGACCTTCCTATAAGAAGTTAGCCAAAAAGTAGCTTCGATAAACGCTTAGGTTAAGTTTCAGAGTTGCTTCTATTGTACCAAAGCTGGACTTAGACATAATTTCACTCTCACAACATTATGGCTGGTTGGAGACAGTCCGAACCACAAGTACCGGGTCCATGGTTCTGGCCGTATACTGGGGGGACGGGGACGACTCCCATTAACCCCTGACTATACCGGGGATACGCTTATCACAATGCCTTTCTGGTCTGTGCTGAAGGAGGGCATTCTGGCAGCCAAGTGGCTTGACCTTTATTAGTGAGCCTGGTTACCCCCTCTCGGAACCACAGACTTAGAAATCGCCAGCTCATATACAATGCATAAAATATATTTATATATATACCCTTATACACCATTTTAATAAAAAATATCACAAAATTCTTCTAAGTCCCTCGGGAAGAGAGAAAGACGCGCACGTTCATTTTCAGAGCTCCTAGACCTTCCTATAAGAAGTTAGCCAAAAAGTAGCTTCGAAAAACGCTTAGGTTAAGTTTCAGAGTTGCTTCTAATGTACCAAAGCTGGACTTAGACATAATTTCACTCTCACAACATTATGGCTGGTTGGAGACAGTCCGAACCACAAGTACCGGGTCCATGGTTCTGGGCGTATACTGGGGGGGGGACTCCCATTAACCCCTGACTATACCGTGGATACGCTTATCACAATGCCTTTCTGGTCTGTGCTGAAGGAGGGCATTCTGGCAGCCAAGTGGCTTGACCTTTATTAGTGAGCCTGGTTACCCCCTCTCGGAACCACAGACTTAGAAATCGCCAGCTCATATACAGTGCATAAAATATATTTATATATATACCCTTATACACCATTTTATTAAAAAATATCACAAAATTCTTCTAAGTCCCTCGGGAAGAGTGAAAGACGCGCACGTTCATTTTCAGACCTCCTAGACCTTCCTATAAGAAGTTAGCCAAACAGTAGCTTCGAAAAACGCTTAGGTTAAGTTTCAGAGTTGCTTCTAATGTACCAAAGCTGGACTTAGACATAATTTCACTCTCACAACATTATGGCTGGTTGGAGACAGTCCGAACCACAAGTACCGGGTCCATGGTTCTGAGCGTATACTGGGGGGAAGACTCCCATTAACCCCTGACTATACCGGGGATACGCTTATCACAATGCCTTTCTGGTCTGTGCTGAAGCAGGGCATTCTGGCAGCCAAGTGGCTTGACCTTTATTAGTGAGCCTGGTTACCCCCTCTCGGAACCACAGACTTAGAAATCGCCAGCTCATATACAGTGCATAAAATATATTTATATATATACCCTTATACACCATTTTAATAAAAAATATCACAAAATTCTTCTAAGTCCCTCGGAAAGAGTGAAAGACGCGCACGTTCATTTTCAGTGCTCTTAGACCTTCCTATAAGAAGTTAGCCAAAAAGTAGCTTCGATAAACGCTTAGGTTAAGTTTCAGAGTTGCTTCTATTGTACCAAAGCTGGACTTAGACATAATTTCACTCTCACAACATTATGGCTGGTTGGAGACAGTCCGAACCACAAGTACCGGGTCCATGGTTCTGGCCGTATACTGGGGGGACGGGGACGACTCCCATTAACCCCTGACTATACCGGGGATACGCTTATCACAATGCCTTTCTGGTCTGTGCTGAAGGAGGGCATTCTGGCAGCCAAGTGGCTTGACCTTTATTAGTGAGCCTGGTTACCCCCTCTCGGAACCACAGACTTAGAAATCGCCAGCTCATATACAGTGCATAAAATATATTTATATATATACCCTTATACACCATTTTAATAAAAAAATATCACAAAATTCTTCTAAGTCCCTCGGGAAGAGTGAAAGACGCGCACGTTCATTTTCAGACCTCCTAGACCTTCCTATAAGAAGTTAGCCAAACAGTAGCTTCGAAAAACGCTTAGGTTAAGTTTCAGAGTTGCTTCTAATGTACCAAAGCTGGACTTAGACATAATTTCACTCTCACAACATTATGGCTGGTTGGAGACAGTCCGAACCACAAGTACCGGGTCCATGGTTCTGGCCGTATACTGGGGGGACGGGGACGACTCCCATTAACCCCTGACTATACCGGGGATACGCTTATCACAATGCCTTTCTGGTCTGTGCTGAAGCAGGGCATTCTGGCAGCCAAGTGGCTTGACCTTTATTAGTGAGCCTGGTTACCCCCTCTCGTAACCACAGACTTAGAAATCGCCAGCTCATATACAGTGCATAAAATATATTTATATATATACCCTTATACACCATTTTAATAAAAAATATCACAAAATTCTTCTATGTCCCTCGGGAAGAGTGAAAGACGCGCACGTTCATTTTCAGAGCTCCTAGACCTTCCTATAAGAAGTTAGCCAAAAAGTAGCTTCGAAAAACGCTTAGGTTAAGTTTCAGAGTTGCTTCTAATGTACCAAAGCTGGACTTAGACATAATTTCACTCTCACAACATTATGGCTGGTTGGAGACAGTCCGAACCACAAGTACCGGGTCCATGGTTCTGGGCGTATACTGGGGGGACGACTCCCATTAACCCCTGACTATACCGTGGATACGCTTATCACAATGCCTTTCTGGTCTGTGCTGAAGGAGGGCATTCTGGCAGCCAAGTGGCTTGACCTTTATTAGTGAGCCTGGTTACCCCCTCTCGGAACCACAGACTTAGAAATCGCCAGCTCATATACAGTGCATAAAATATATTTATATATATACCCTTATACACCATTTTATTAAAAAATATCACAAAATTCTTCTAAGTCCCTCGGGAAGAGTGAAAGACGCGCACGTTCATTTTCAGAGCTCCTAGACCTTCCTATAAGAAGTTAGCCAAAAAGTAGCTTCGAAAAACGCTTAGGTTAAGTTTCAGAGTTGCTTCTAATGTACCAAAGCTGGACTTAGACATAATTTCACTCTCACAACATTATGGCTGGTTGGAGACAGTCCGAACCACAAGTACCGGGTCCATGGTTCTGGGCGTATACTGGGGGGACGACTCCCATTAACCCCTGACTATACCGTGGATACGCTTATCACAATGCCTTTCTGGTCTGTGCTGAAGGAGGGCATTCTGGCAGCCAAGTGGCTTGACCTTTATTAGTGAGCCTGGTTACCCCCTCTCGGAACCACAGACTTAGAAATCGCCAGCTCATATACAGTGCATAAAATATATTTATATATATACCCTTATACACCATTTTATTAAAAAATATCACAAAATTCTTCTAAGTCCCTCGGGAAGAGTGAAAGACGCGCACGTTCATTTTCAGACCTCCTAGACCTTCCTATAAGAAGTTAGCCAAACAGTAGCTTCGAAAAACGCTTAGGTTAAGTTTCAGAGTTGCTTCTAATGTACCAAAGCTGGACTTAGACATAATTTCACTCTCACAACATTATGGCTGGTTGGAGACAGTCCGAACCACAAGTACCGGGTCCATGGTTCTGGCCGTATACTGGGGGGACGGGGACGACTCCCATTAACCCCTGACTATACCGGGGATACGCTTATCACAATGCCTTTCTGGTCTGTGCTGAAGGAGGGCATTCTGGCAGCCAAGTGGCTTGACCTTTATTAGTGAGCCTGGTTACCCCCTCTCGGAACCACAGACTTAGAAATCGCCAGCTCATATACAGTGCATAAAATATATTTATATATATACCCTTATACACCATTTTAATAAAAAAATATCACAAAATTCTTCTAAGTCCCTCGGGAAGAGTGAAAGACGCGCACGTTCATTTTCAGACCTCCTAGACCTTCCTATAAGAAGTTAGCCAAACAGTAGCTTCGAAAAACGCTTAGGTTAAGTTTCAGAGTTGCTTCTAATGTACCAAAGCTGGACTTAGACATAATTTCACTCTCACAACATTATGGCTGGTTGGAGACAGTCCGAACCACAAGTACCGGGTCCATGGTTCTGGCCGTATACTGGGGGGACGGGGACGACTCCCATTAACCCCTGACTATACCGGGGATACGCTTATCACAATGCCTTTCTGGTCTGTGCTGAAGCAGGGCATTCTGGCAGCCAAGTGGCTTGACCTTTATTAGTGAGCCTGGTTACCCCCTCTCGTAACCACAGACTTAGAAATCGCCAGCTCATATACAGTGCATAAAATATATTTATATATATACCCTTATACACCATTTTAATAAAAAATATCACAAAATTCTTCTATGTCCCTCGGGAAGAGTGAAAGACGCGCACGTTCATTTTCAGAGCTCCTAGACCTTCCTATAAGAAGTTAGCCAAAAAGTAGCTTCGAAAAACGCTTAGGTTAAGTTTCAGAGTTGCTTCTAATGTACCAAAGCTGGACTTAGACATAATTTCACTCTCACAACATTATGGCTGGTTGGAGACAGTCCGAACCACAAGTACCGGGTCCATGGTTCTGGGCGTATACTGGGGGGACGACTCCCATTAACCCCTGACTATACCGTGGATACGCTTATCACAATGCCTTTCTGGTCTGTGCTGAAGGAGGGCATTCTGGCAGCCAAGTGGCTTGACCTTTATTAGTGAGCCTGGTTACCCCCTCTCGGAACCACAGACTTAGAAATCGCCAGCTCATATACAGTGCATAAAATATATTTATATATATACCCTTATACACCATTTTATTAAAAAATATCACAAAATTCTTCTAAGTCCCTCGGGAAGAGTGAAAGACGCGCACGTTCATTTTCAGACCTCCTAGACCTTCCTATAAGAAGTTAGCCAAACAGTAGCTTCGAAAAACGCTTAGGTTAAGTTTCAGAGTTGCTTCTAATGTACCAAAGCTGGACTTAGACATAATTTCACTCTCACAACATTATGGCTGGTTGGAGACAGTCCGAACCACAAGTACCGGGTCCATGGTTCTGGCCGTATACTGGGGGGACGGGGACGACTCCCATTAACCTCTGACTATACCGGGGATACGCTTATCACAATGCCTTTCTGGTCTGTGCTGAAGCAGGGCATTCTGGCAGCCAAGTGGCTTGACCTTTATTAGTGAGCCTGGTTACCCCCTCTCGGAACCACAGACTTAGAAATCGCCAGCTCATATACAGTGCATAAAATATATTTATATATATACCCTTATACACCATTTTATTAAAAAATATCACAAAATTCTTCTAAGTCCCTCGGGAAGAGTGAAAGACGCGCACGTTCATTTTCAGAGCTCCTAGACCTTCCTATAAGAAGTTAGCCAAAAAGTAGCTGCGAAAAACGCTTAGGTTAAGTTTCAGAGTTGCTTCTAATGTACCAAAGCTGGACTTAGACATAATTTCACTCTCACAACATTATGGCTGGTTGGAGACAGTCCGAACCACAAGTACCGGGTCCATGGTTCTGAGCGTATACTGGGGGGAAGACTCCCATTAACCCCTGACTATACCGGGGATACGCTTATCACAATGCCTTTCTGGTCTGTGCTGAAGCAGGGCATTCTGGCAGCCAAGTGGCTTGACCTTTATTAGTGAGCCTGGTTACCCCCTCTCGGAACCACAGACTTAGAAATCGCCAGCTCATATACAGTGCATAAAATATATTTATATATATACCCTTATACACCATTTTAATAAAAAATATCACAAAATTCTTCTATGTCCCTCGGGAAGAGTGAAAGACGCGCACGTTCATTTTCAGAGCTCCTAGACCTTCCTATAAGAAGTTAGCCTAAAAGTAGCTGCGAAAAACGCTTAGGTTAAGTTTCAGAGTTGCTTCTAATGTACCAAAGCTGGACTTAGACATAATTTCACTCTCACAACATTATGGCTGGTTGGAGACAGTCCGAACCACAAGTACCGGGTCCATGGTTCTGAGCGTATACTGGGGGGAAGACTCCCATTAACCCCTGACTATACCGGGGATACGCTTATCACAATGCCTTTCTGGTCTGTGCTGAAGCAGGGCATTCTGGCAGCCAAGTGGCTTGACCTTTATTAGTGAGCCTGGTTACCCCCTCTCGGAACCACAGACTTAGAAATCGCCAGCTCATATACAGTGCATAAAATATATTTATATATATACCCTTATACACCATTTTAATAAAAAATATCACAAAATTCTTCTATGTCCCTCGGGAAGAGTGAAAGACGCGCACGTTCATTTTCAGAGCTCCTAGACCTTCCTATAAGAAGTTAGCCAAAAAGTAGCTTCGAAAAACGCTTAGGTTAAGTTTCAGAGTTGCTTCTAATGTACCAAAGCTGGACTTAGACATAATTTCACTCTCACAACATTATGGCTGGTTGGAGACAGTCCGAACCACAAGTACCGGGTCCATGGTTCTGGGCGTATACTGGGGGGACGACTCCCATTAACCCCTGACTATACCGTGGATACGCTTATCACAATGCCTTTCTGGTCTGTGCTGAAGGAGGGCATTCTGGCAGCCAAGTGGCTTGACCTTTATTAGTGAGCCTGGTTACCCCCTCTCGGAACCACAGACTTAGAAATCGCCAGCTCATATACAGTGCATAAAATATATTTATATATATACCCTTATACACCATTTTATTAAAAAATATCACAAAATTCTTCTAAGTCCCTCGGGAAGAGTGAAAGACGCGCACGTTCATTTTCAGACCTCCTAGACCTTCCTATAAGAAGTTAGCCAAACAGTAGCTTCGAAAAACGCTTAGGTTAAGTTTCAGAGTTGCTTCTAATGTACCAAAGCTGGACTTAGACATAATTTCACTCTCACAACATTATGGCTGGTTGGAGACAGTCCGAACCACAAGTACCGGGTCCATGGTTCTGGCCGTATACTGGGGGGACGGGGACGACTCCCATTAACCTCTGACTATACCGGGGATACGCTTATCACAATGCCTTTCTGGTCTGTGCTGAAGCAGGGCATTCTGGCAGCCAAGTGGCTTGACCTTTATTAGTGAGCCTGGTTACCCCCTCTCGGAACCACAGACTTAGAAATCGCCAGCTCATATACAGTGCATAAAATATATTTATATATATACCCTTATACACCATTTTATTAAAAAATATCACAAAATTCTTCTAAGTCCCTCGGGAAGAGTGAAAGACGCGCACGTTCATTTTCAGAGCTCCTAGACCTTCCTATAAGAAGTTAGCCAAAAAGTAGCTGCGAAAAACGCTTAGGTTAAGTTTCAGAGTTGCTTCTAATGTACCAAAGCTGGACTTAGACATAATTTCACTCTCACAACATTATGGCTGGTTGGAGACAGTCCGAACCACAAGTACCGGGTCCATGGTTCTGGCCGTATACTGGGGGGAAGACTCCCATTAACCCCTGACTATACCGGGGATACGCTTATCACAATGCCTTTCTGGTCTGTGCTGAAGCAGGGCATTCTGGCAGCCAAGTGGCTTGACCTTTATTAGTGATCCTGGTTACCCCCTCTCGGAACCACAGACTTAGAAATCGCCAGCTCATATACAGTGCATAAAATATATTTATATATATACCCTTATACACCATTTTATTAAAAAATATCACAAAATTCTTCTAAGTCCCTCGGGAAGAGTGAAAGACGCGCACGTTCATTTTAAGACCTCCTAGACCTTCCTATAAGAAGTTAGCCAAAAAGTAGCTTCGATAAACGCTTAGGTTAAGTTTCAGAGTTGCTTCTATTGTACCAAAGCTGGACTTAGACATAATTTCACTCTCACAACATTATGGCTGGTTGGAGACAGTCCGAACCACAAGTACCGGGTCCATGGTTCTGGCCGTATACTGGGGGGACGGGGACGACTCCCATTAACCCCTGACTATACCGGGGATACGCTTATCACAATGCCTTTCTGGTCTGTGCTGAAGGAGGGCATTCTGGCAGCCAAGTGGCTTGACCTTTATTAGTGAGCCTGGTTACCCCCTCTCGGAACCACAGACTTAGAAATCGCCAGCTCATATACAGTGCATAAAATATATTTATATATATATACCCTTATACACCATTTTAATAAAAAATATCACAAAATTCTTCTAAGTCCCTCGGGAAGAGTGAAATACGCGCACGTTCATTTTCAGAGCTCCTAGACCTTCCTATAAGAAGTTAGCCAAAAAGTAGCTGCGAAAAACGCTTAGGTTAAGTTTCAGAGTTGCTTCTAATGTACCAAAGCTGGACTTAGACATAATTTCACTCTCACAACATTATGGCTGGTTGGAGACAGTCCGAACCACAAGTACCGGGTCCATGGTTCTGGCCGTATACTGGGGGGACGGGGACGACTCCAATTAACCCCTGACTATACCGGGGATACGCTTATCACAATGCCTTTCTGGTCTGTGCTGAAGCAGGGCATTCTGGCAGCCAAGTGGCTTGACATTTATTAGTGTTCCTGGTTACCCCCTCTCGGAACCACAGACTTAGAAATCGCCAGCTCATATACAGTGCATAAAATATATTTATATATATACCCTTATACACCATTTTATTAAAAAATATCACAAAATTCTTCTAAGTCCCTCGGGAAGAGTGAAAGACGCGCACGTTCATTTTCAGACCTCCTAGACCTTCCTATAAGAAGTTAGCCAAACAGTAGCTTCGAAAAACGCTTAGGTTAAGTTTCAGAGTTGCTTCTAATGTACCAAAGCTGGACTTAGACATAATTTCACTCTCACAACATTATGGCTGGTTGGAGACAGTCCGAACCACAAGTACCGGGTCCATGGTTCTGGCCGTATACTGGGGGGACGGGGACGACTCCAATTAACCCCTGACTATACCGGGGATACGCTTATCACAATGCCTTTCTGGTCTGTGCTGAAGCAGGGCATTCTGGCAGCCAAGTGGCTTGACCTTTATTAGTGATCCTGGTTACCCCCTCTCGGAACCACAGACTTAGAAATCGCCAGCTCATATACAGTGCATAAAATATATTTATATATATACCCTTATACACCATTTTATTAAAAAATATCACAAAATTCTTCTAAGTCCCTCGGGAAGAGTGAAAGACGCGCACGTTCATTTTAAGACCTCCTAGACCTTCCTATAAGAAGTTAGCCAAAAAGTAGCTTCGATAAACGCTTAGGTTAAGTTTCAGAGTTGCTTCTATTGTACCAAAGCTGGACTTAGACATAATTTCACTCTCACAACATTATGGCTGGTTGGAGACAGTCCGAACCACAAGTACCGGGTCCATGGTTCTGGCCGTATACTGGGGGGACGGGGACGACTCCCATTAACCCCTGACTATACCGGGGATACGCTTATCACAATGCCTTTCTGGTCTGTGCTGAAGGAGGGCATTCTGGCAGCCAAGTGGCTTGACCTTTATTAGTGAGCCTGGTTACCCCCTCTCGGAACCACAGACTTAGAAATCGCCAGCTCATATACAGTGCATAAAATATATTTATATATATATACCCTTATACACCATTTTAATAAAAAATATCACAAAATTCTTCTAAGTCCCTCGGGAAGAGTGAAATACGCGCACGTTCATTTTCAGAGCTCCTAGACCTTCCTATAAGAAGTTAGCCAAAAAGTAGCTGCGAAAAACGCTTAGGTTAAGTTTCAGAGTTGCTTCTAATGTACCAAAGCTGGACTTAGACATAATTTCACTCTCACAACATTATGGCTGGTTGGAGACAGTCCGAACCACAAGTACCGGGTCCATGGTTCTGGCCGTATACTGGGGGGACGGGGACGACTCCAATTAACCCCTGACTATACCGGGTATACGCTTATCACAATGCCTTTCTGGTCTGTGCTGAAGCAGGGCATTCTGGCAGCCAAGTGGCTTGACATTTATTAGTGTTCCTGGTTACCCCCTCTCGGAACCACAGACTTAGAAATCACCAGCTCATATACAGTGCATAAAATATATTTATATATATACCCTTATACACCATTTTATTAAAAAATATCACAAAATTCTTCTAAGTCCCTCGGGAAGAGTGAAAGACGCGCACGTTCATTTTCAGACCTCCTAGACCTTCCTATAAGAAGTTAGCCAAACAGTAGCTTCGAAAAACGCTTAGGTTAAGTTTCAGAGTTGCTTCTAATGTACCAAAGCTGGACTTAGACATAATTTCACTCTCACAACATTATGGCTGGTTGGAGACAGTCCGAACCACAAGTACCGGGTCCATGGTTCTGGCCGTATACTGGGGGGACGGGGACGACTCCCATTAACCTCTGACTATACCGGGGATACGCTTATCACAATGCCTTTCTGGTCTGTGCTGAAGCAGGGCATTCTGGCAGCCAAGTGGCTTGACCTTTATTAGTGAGCCTGGTTACCCCCTCTCGGAACCACAGACTTAGAAATCGCCAGCTCATATACAGTGCATAAAATATATTTATATATATACCCTTATACACCATTTTATTAAAAAATATCACAAAATTCTTCTAAGTCCCTCGGGAAGAGTGAAAGACGCGCACGTTCATTTTCAGAGCTCCTAGACCTTCCTATAAGAAGTTAGCCAAAAAGTAGCTGCGAAAAACGCTTAGGTTAAGTTTCAGAGTTGCTTCTAATGTACCAAAGCTGGACTTAGACATAATTTCACTCTCACAACATTATGGCTGGTTGGAGACAGTCCGAACCACAAGTACCGGGTCCATGGTTCTGGCCGTATACTGGGGGGAAGACTCCCATTAACCCCTGACTATACCGGGGATACGCTTATCACAATGCCTTTCTGGTCTGTGCTGAAGCAGGGCATTCTGGCAGCCAAGTGGCTTGACCTTTATTAGTGATCCTGGTTACCCCCTCTCGGAACCACAGACTTAGAAATCGCCAGCTCATATACAGTGCATAAAATATATTTATATATATACCCTTATACACCATTTTATTAAAAAATATCACAAAATTCTTCTAAGTCCCTCGGGAAGAGTGAAAGACGCGCACGTTCATTTTAAGACCTCCTAGACCTTCCTATAAGAAGTTAGCCAAAAAGTAGCTTCGATAAACGCTTAGGTTAAGTTTCAGAGTTGCTTCTATTGTACCAAAGCTGGACTTAGACATAATTTCACTCTCACAACATTATGGCTGGTTGGAGACAGTCCGAACCACAAGTACCGGGTCCATGGTTCTGGCCGTATACTGGGGGGACGGGGACGACTCCCATTAACCCCTGACTATACCGGGGATACGCTTATCACAATGCCTTTCTGGTCTGTGCTGAAGGAGGGCATTCTGGCAGCCAAGTGGCTTGACCTTTATTAGTGAGCCTGGTTACCCCCTCTCGGAACCACAGACTTAGAAATCGCCAGCTCATATACAGTGCATAAAATATATTTATATATATATACCCTTATACACCATTTTAATAAAAAATATCACAAAATTCTTCTAAGTCCCTCGGGAAGAGTGAAATACGCGCACGTTCATTTTCAGAGCTCCTAGACCTTCCTATAAGAAGTTAGCCAAAAAGTAGCTGCGAAAAACGCTTAGGTTAAGTTTCAGAGTTGCTTCTAATGTACCAAAGCTGGACTTAGACATAATTTCACTCTCACAACATTATGGCTGGTTGGAGACAGTCCGAACCACAAGTACCGGGTCCATGGTTCTGGCCGTATACTGGGGGGACGGGGACGACTCCAATTAACCCCTGACTATACCGGGGATACGCTTATCACAATGCCTTTCTGGTCTGTGCTGAAGCAGGGCATTCTGGCAGCCAAGTGGCTTGACATTTATTAGTGTTCCTGGTTACCCCCTCTCGGAACCACAGACTTAGAAATCGCCAGCTCATATACAGTGCATAAAATATATTTATATATATACCCTTATACACCATTTTATTAAAAAATATCACAAAATTCTTCTAAGTCCCTCGGGAAGAGTGAAAGACGCGCACGTTCATTTTCAGACCTCCTAGACCTTCCTATAAGAAGTTAGCCAAACAGTAGCTTCGAAAAACGCTTAGGTTAAGTTTCAGAGTTGCTTCTAATGTACCAAAGCTGGACTTAGACATAATTTCACTCTCACAACATTATGGCTGGTTGGAGACAGTCCGAACCACAAGTACCGGGTCCATGGTTCTGGCCGTATACTGGGGGGACGGGGACGACTCCAATTAACCCCTGACTATACCGGGGATACGCTTATCACAATGCCTTTCTGGTCTGTGCTGAAGCAGGGCATTCTGGCAGCCAAGTGGCTTGACCTTTATTAGTGATCCTGGTTACCCCCTCTCGGAACCACAGACTTAGAAATCGCCAGCTCATATACAGTGCATAAAATATATTTATATATATACCCTTATACACCATTTTATTAAAAAATATCACAAAATTCTTCTAAGTCCCTCGGGAAGAGTGAAAGACGCGCACGTTCATTTTAAGACCTCCTAGACCTTCCTATAAGAAGTTAGCCAAAAAGTAGCTTCGATAAACGCTTAGGTTAAGTTTCAGAGTTGCTTCTATTGTACCAAAGCTGGACTTAGACATAATTTCACTCTCACAACATTATGGCTGGTTGGAGACAGTCCGAACCACAAGTACCGGGTCCATGGTTCTGGCCGTATACTGGGGGGACGGGGACGACTCCCATTAACCCCTGACTATACCGGGGATACGCTTATCACAATGCCTTTCTGGTCTGTGCTGAAGGAGGGCATTCTGGCAGCCAAGTGGCTTGACCTTTATTAGTGAGCCTGGTTACCCCCTCTCGGAACCACAGACTTAGAAATCGCCAGCTCATATACAGTGCATAAAATATATTTATATATATATACCCTTATACACCATTTTAATAAAAAATATCACAAAATTCTTCTAAGTCCCTCGGGAAGAGTGAAATACGCGCACGTTCATTTTCAGAGCTCCTAGACCTTCCTATAAGAAGTTAGCCAAAAAGTAGCTGCGAAAAACGCTTAGGTTAAGTTTCAGAGTTGCTTCTAATGTACCAAAGCTGGACTTAGACATAATTTCACTCTCACAACATTATGGCTGGTTGGAGACAGTCCGAACCACAAGTACCGGGTCCATGGTTCTGGCCGTATACTGGGGGGACGGGGACGACTCCAATTAACCCCTGACTATACCGGGTATACGCTTATCACAATGCCTTTCTGGTCTGTGCTGAAGCAGGGCATTCTGGCAGCCAAGTGGCTTGACATTTATTAGTGTTCCTGGTTACCCCCTCTCGGAACCACAGACTTAGAAATCACCAGCTCATATACAGTGCATAAAATATATTTATATATATACCCTTATACACCATTTTATTAAAAAATATCACAAAATTCTTCTAAGTCCCTCGGGAAGAGTGAAAGACGCGCACGTTCATTTTCAGACCTCCTAGACCTTCCTATAAGAAGTTAGCCAAACAGTAGCTTCGAAAAACGCTTAGGTTAAGTTTCAGAGTTGCTTCTAATGTACCAAAGCTGGACTTAGACATAATTTCACTCTCACAACATTATGGCTGGTTGGAGACAGTCCGAACCACAAGTACCGGGTCCATGGTTCTGGCCGTATACTGGGGGGACGGGGACGACTCCAATTAACCCCTGACTATACCGGGGATACGCTTATCACAATGCCTTTCTGGTCTGTGCTGAAGCAGGGCATTCTGGCAGCCAAGTGGCTTGACCTTTATTAGTAATCCTGGTTACCCCCTCTCGGAACCACAGACTTAGAAATCGCCAGCTCATATACAGAGCATAAAATATATTTATATATATACCCTTATACACCATTTTATTAAAAAATATCACAAAATTCTTCTAAGTCCCTCGGGAAGAGTGAAAGACGCGCACGTTCATTTTAAGACCTCCTAGACCTTCCTATAAGAAGTTAGCCAAAAAGTAGCTTCGATAAACGCTTAGGTTAAGTTTCAGAGTTGCTTCTATTGTACCAAAGCTGGACTTAGACATAATTTCACTCTCACAACATTATGGCTGGTTGGAGACAGTCCGAACCACAAGTACCGGGTCCATGGTTCTGGCCGTATACTGGGGGGACGGGGACGACTCCCATTAACCCCTGACTATACCGGGGATACGCTTATCACAATGCCTTTCTGGTCTGTGCTGAAGGAGGGCATTCTGGCAGCCAAGTGGCTTGACCTTTATTAGTGAGCCTGGTTACCCCCTCTCGGAACCACAGACTTAGAAATCGCCAGCTCATATACAGTGCATAAAATATATTTATATATATACCCTTATACACCATTTTAATAAAAAATATCACAAAATTCTTCTAAGTCCCTTGGGAAGAGTGAAATACGCGCACGTTCATTTTCAGAGCTCCTAGACCTTCCTATAAGAAGTTAGCCAAAAAGTAGCTGCGAAAAACGCTTAGGTTAAGTTTCAGAGTTGCTTCTAATGTACCAAAGCTGGACTTAGACATAATTTCACTCTCACAACATTATGGCTGGTTGGAGACAGTCCGAACCACAAGTACCGGGTCCATGGTTCTGGCCGTATACTGGGGGGACGGGGACGACTCCCATTAACCCCTGACTATACCGGGGATACGCTTATCACAATGCCTTTCTGGTCTGTGCTGAAGGAGGGCATTCTGGCAGCCAAGTGGCTTGACCTTTATTAGTGAGCCTGGTTACCCCCTCTCGGAACCACAGACTTAGAAATCGCCAGCTCATATACAGTGCATAAAATATATTTATATATATACCCTTATACACCATTTTATTAAAAAATATCACAAAATTCTTCTAAGTCCCTCGGGAAGAGTGAAAGACGCGCACGTTCATTTTAAGACCTCCTAGACCTTCCTATAAGAAGTTAGCCAAAAAGTAGCTTCGATAAACGCTTAGGTTAAGTTTCAGAGTTGCTTCTATTGTACCAAAGCTGGACTTAGACATAATTTCACTCTCACAACATTATGGCTGGTTGGAGACAGTCCGAACCACAAGTACCGGGTCCATGGTTCTGGCCGTATACTGGGGGGACGGGGACGACTCCCATTAACCCCTGACTATACCGGGGATACGCTTATCACAATGCCTTTCTGGTCTGTGCTGAAGGAGGGCATTCTGGCAGCCAAGTGGCTTGACCTTTATTAGTGAGCCTGGTTACCCCCTCTCGGAACCACAGACTTAGAAATCGCCAGCTCATATACAGTGCATAAAATATATTTATATATATATACCCTTATACACCATTTTAATAAAAAATATCACAAAATTCTTCTAAGTCCCTCGGGAAGAGTGAAATACGCGCACGTTCATTTTCAGAGCTCCTAGACCTTCCTATAAGAAGTTAGCCAAAAAGTAGCTGCGAAAAACGCTTAGGTTAAGTTTCAGAGTTGCTTCTAATGTACCAAAGCTGGACTTAGACATAATTTCACTCTCACAACATTATGGCTGGTTGGAGACAGTCCGAACCACAAGTACCGGGTCCATGGTTCTGGCCGTATACTGGGGGGACGGGGACGACTCCAATTAACCCCTGACTATACCGGGTATACGCTTATCACAATGCCTTTCTGGTCTGTGCTGAAGCAGGGCATTCTGGCAGCCAAGTGGCTTGACATTTATTAGTGTTCCTGGTTACCCCCTCTCGGAACCACAGACTTAGAAATCACCAGCTCATATACAGTGCATAAAATATATTTATATATATACCCTTATACACCATTTTATTAAAAAATATCACAAAATTCTTCTAAGTCCCTCGGGAAGAGTGAAAGACGCGCACGTTCATTTTCAGACCTCCTAGACCTTCCTATAAGAAGTTTGCCAAACAGTAGCTTCGAAAAACGCTTAGGTTAAGTTTCAGAGTTGCTTCTAATGTACCAAAGCTGGACTTAGACATAATTTCACTCTCACAACATTATGGCTGGTTGGAGACAGTCCGAACCACAAGTACCGGGTCCATGGTTCTGGCCGTATACTGGGGGGACGGGGACGACTCCAATTAACCCCTGACTATACCGGGGATACGCTTATCACAATGCCTTTCTGGTCTGTGCTGAAGCAGGGCATTCTGGCAGCCAAGTGGCTTGACCTTTATTAGTAATCCTGGTTACCCCCTCTCGGAACCACAGACTTAGAAATCGCCAGCTCATATACAGAGCATAAAATATATTTATATATATACCCTTATACACCATTTTATTAAAAAATATCACAAAATTCTTCTAAGTCCCTCGGGAAGAGTGAAAGACGCGCACGTTCATTTTAAGACCTCCTAGACCTTCCTATAAGAAGTTAGCCAAAAAGTAGCTTCGATAAACGCTTAGGTTAAGTTTCAGAGTTGCTTCTATTGTACCAAAGCTGGACTTAGACATAATTTCACTCTCACAACATTATGGCTGGTTGGAGACAGTCCGAACCACAAGTACCGGGTCCATGGTTCTGGCCGTATACTGGGGGGACGGGGACGACTCCCATTAACCCCTGACTATACCGGGGATACGCTTATCACAATGCCTTTCTGGTCTGTGCTGAAGGAGGGCATTCTGGCAGCCAAGTGGCTTGACCTTTATTAGTGAGCCTGGTTACCCCCTCTCGGAACCACAGACTTAGAAATCGCCAGCTCATATACAGTGCATAAAATATATTTATATATATACCCTTATACACCATTTTAATAAAAAATATCACAAAATTCTTCTAAGTCCCTTGGGAAGAGTGAAATACGCGCACGTTCATTTTCAGAGCTCCTAGACCTTCCTATAAGAAGTTAGCCAAAAAGTAGCTGCGAAAAACGCTTAGGTTAAGTTTCAGAGTTGCTTCTAATGTACCAAAGCTGGACTTAGACATAATTTCACTCTCACAACATTATGGCTGGTTGGAGACAGTCCGAACCACAAGTACCGGGTCCATGGTTCTGGGCGTATACTGGGGGGAAGACTCCCATTAACCCCTGACTATACCGGGGATACGCTTATCACAATGCCTTTCTGGTCTGTGCTGAAGCAGGGCATTCTGGCAGCCAAGTGGCTTGACCTTTATTAGTGAGCCTGGTTACCCCCTCTCGTAACCACAGACTTAGAAATCGCCAGCTCATATACAGTGCATAAAATATAATTATATATATACCCTTATACACCATTTTAATAAAAAATATCACAAAATTCTTCTAAGTCCCTCGGGAAGAGTGAAAGACGCGCACGTTCATTTTCAGAGCTCCTAGACCTTCTTATAAGAAGTTAGCCAAAAAGTAGCTTCGAAAAACGCTTAGGTTAAGTTTCAGAGTTGCTTCTAATGTACCAAAGCTGGACTTAGACATAATTTCACTCTCACAACATTATGGCTGGTTGGAGACAGTCCGAACCACAAGTACCGGGTCCATGGTTCTGGCCGTATACTGGGGGGACGGGGACGACTCCAATTAACCCCTGACTATACCGGGGATACGCTTATCACAATGCCTTTCTGGTCTGTGCTGAAGCAGGGCATTCTGGCAGCCAAGTGGCTTGACATTTATTAGTGTTCCTGGTTACCCCCTCTCGGAACCACAGACTTAGAAATCGCCAGCTCATATACAGTGCATAAAATATATTTATATATATACCCTTATACACCATTTTATTAAAAAATATCACAAAATTCTTCTAAGTCCCTCGGGAAGAGTGAAAGACGCGCACGTTCATTTTCAGACCTCCTAGACCTTCCTATAAGAAGTTAGCCAAACAGTAGCTTCGAAAAACGCTTAGGTTAAGTTTCAGAGTTGCTTCTAATGTACCAAAGCTGGACTTAGACATAATTTCACTCTCACAACATTATGGCTGGTTGGAGACAGTCCGAACCACAAGTACCGGGTCCATGGTTCTGGCCGTATACTGGGGGGACGGGGACGACTCCAATTAACCCCTGACTATACCGGGGATACGCTTATCACAATGCCTTTCTGGTCTGTGCTGAAGCAGGGCATTCTGGCAGCCAAGTGGCTTGACCTTTATTAGTGATCCTGGTTACCCCCTCTCGGAACCACAGACTTAGAAATCGCCAGCTCATATACAGTGCATAAAATATATTTATATATATACCCTTATACACCATTTTATTAAAAAATATCACAAAATTCTTCTAAGTCCCTCGGGAAGAGTGAAAGACGCGCACGTTCATTTTAAGACCTCCTAGACCTTCCTATAAGAAGTTAGCCAAAAAGTAGCTTCGATAAACGCTTAGGTTAAGTTTCAGAGTTGCTTCTATTGTACCAAAGCTGGACTTAGACATAATTTCACTCTCACAACATTATGGCTGGTTGGAGACAGTCCGAACCACAAGTACCGGGTCCATGGTTCTGGCCGTATACTGGGGGGACGGGGACGACTCCCATTAACCCCTGACTATACCGGGGATACGCTTATCACAATGCCTTTCTGGTCTGTGCTGAAGGAGGGCATTCTGGCAGCCAAGTGGCTTGACCTTTATTAGTGAGCCTGGTTACCCCCTCTCGGAACCACAGACTTAGAAATCGCCAGCTCATATACAGTGCATAAAATATATTTATATATATATACCCTTATACACCATTTTAATAAAAAATATCACAAAATTCTTCTAAGTCCCTCGGGAAGAGTGAAATACGCGCACGTTCATTTTCAGAGCTCCTAGACCTTCCTATAAGAAGTTAGCCAAAAAGTAGCTGCGAAAAACGCTTAGGTTAAGTTTCAGAGTTGCTTCTAATGTACCAAAGCTGGACTTAGACATAATTTCACTCTCACAACATTATGGCTGGTTGGAGACAGTCCGAACCACAAGTACCGGGTCCATGGTTCTGGCCGTATACTGGGGGGACGGGGACGACTCCAATTAACCCCTGACTATACCGGGTATACGCTTATCACAATGCCTTTCTGGTCTGTGCTGAAGCAGGGCATTCTGGCAGCCAAGTGGCTTGACATTTATTAGTGTTCCTGGTTACCCCCTCTCGGAACCACAGACTTAGAAATCACCAGCTCATATACAGTGCATAAAATATATTTATATATATACCCTTATACACCATTTTATTAAAAAATATCACAAAATTCTTCTAAGTCCCTCGGGAAGAGTGAAAGACGCGCACGTTCATTTTCAGACCTCCTAGACCTTCCTATAAGAAGTTAGCCAAACAGTAGCTTCGAAAAACGCTTAGGTTAAGTTTCAGAGTTGCTTCTAATGTACCAAAGCTGGACTTAGACATAATTTCACTCTCACAACATTATGGCTGGTTGGAGACAGTCCGAACCACAAGTACCGGGTCCATGGTTCTGGCCGTATACTGGGGGGACGGGGACGACTCCAATTAACCCCTGACTATACCGGGGATACGCTTATCACAATGCCTTTCTGGTCTGTGCTGAAGCAGGGCATTCTGGCAGCCAAGTGGCTTGACCTTTATTAGTAATCCTGGTTACCCCCTCTCGGAACCACAGACTTAGAAATCGCCAGCTCATATACAGAGCATAAAATATATTTATATATATACCCTTATACACCATTTTATTAAAAAATATCACAAAATTCTTCTAAGTCCCTCGGGAAGAGTGAAAGACGCGCACGTTCATTTTAAGACCTCCTAGACCTTCCTATAAGAAGTTAGCCAAAAAGTAGCTTCGATAAACGCTTAGGTTAAGTTTCAGAGTTGCTTCTATTGTACCAAAGCTGGACTTAGACATAATTTCACTCTCACAACATTATGGCTGGTTGGAGACAGTCCGAACCACAAGTACCGGGTCCATGGTTCTGGCCGTATACTGGGGGGACGGGGACGACTCCCATTAACCCCTGACTATACCGGGGATACGCTTATCACAATGCCTTTCTGGTCTGTGCTGAAGGAGGGCATTCTGGCAGCCAAGTGGCTTGACCTTTATTAGTGAGCCTGGTTACCCCCTCTCGGAACCACAGACTTAGAAATCGCCAGCTCATATACAGTGCATAAAATATATTTATATATATACCCTTATACACCATTTTAATAAAAAATATCACAAAATTCTTCTAAGTCCCTTGGGAAGAGTGAAATACGCGCACGTTCATTTTCAGAGCTCCTAGACCTTCCTATAAGAAGTTAGCCAAAAAGTAGCTGCGAAAAACGCTTAGGTTAAGTTTCAGAGTTGCTTCTAATGTACCAAAGCTGGACTTAGACATAATTTCACTCTCACAACATTATGGCTGGTTGGAGACAGTCCGAACCACAAGTACCGGGTCCATGGTTCTGGGCGTATACTGGGGGGAAGACTCCCATTAACCCCTGACTATACCGGGGATACGCTTATCACAATGCCTTTCTGGTCTGTGCTGAAGCAGGGCATTCTGGCAGCCAAGTGGCTTGACCTTTATTAGTGAGCCTGGTTACCCCCTCTCGTAACCACAGACTTAGAAATCGCCAGCTCATATACAGTGCATAAAATATAATTATATATATACCCTTATACACCATTTTAATAAAAAATATCACAAAATTCTTCTAAGTCCCTCGGGAAGAGTGAAAGACGCGCACGTTCATTTTCAGAGCTCCTAGACCTTCTTATAAGAAGTTAGCCAAAAAGTAGCTTCGAAAAACGCTTAGGTTAAGTTTCAGAGTTGCTTCTAATGTACCAAAGCTGGACTTAGACATAATTTCACTCTCACAACATTATGGCTGGTTGGAGACAGTCCGAACCACAAGTACCGGGTCCATGGTTCTGGCCGTATACTGGGGGGACGGGGACGACTCCAATTAACCCCTGACTATACCGGGGATACGCTTATCACAATGCCTTTCTGGTCTGTGCTGAAGCAGGGCATTCTGGCAGCCAAGTGGCTTGACATTTATTAGTGTTCCTGGTTACCCCCTCTCGGAACCACAGACTTAGAAATCGCCAGCTCATATACAGTGCATAAAATATATTTATATATATACCCTTATACACCATTTTATTAAAAAATATCACAAAATTCTTCTAAGTCCCTCGGGAAGAGTGAAAGACGCGCACGTTCATTTTCAGACCTCCTAGACCTTCCTATAAGAAGTTAGCCAAACAGTAGCTTCGAAAAACGCTTAGGTTAAGTTTCAGAGTTGCTTCTAATGTACCAAAGCTGGACTTAGACATAATTTCACTCTCACAACATTATGGCTGGTTGGAGACAGTCCGAACCACAAGTACCGGGTCCATGGTTCTGGCCGTATACTGGGGGGACGGGGACGACTCCAATTAACCCCTGACTATACCGGGGATACGCTTATCACAATGCCTTTCTGGTCTGTGCTGAAGCAGGGCATTCTGGCAGCCAAGTGGCTTGACCTTTATTAGTGATCCTGGTTACCCCCTCTCGGAACCACAGACTTAGAAATCGCCAGCTCATATACAGTGCATAAAATATATTTATATATATACCCTTATACACCATTTTATTAAAAAATATCACAAAATTCTTCTAAGTCCCTCGGGAAGAGTGAAAGACGCGCACGTTCATTTTAAGACCTCCTAGACCTTCCTATAAGAAGTTAGCCAAAAAGTAGCTTCGATAAACGCTTAGGTTAAGTTTCAGAGTTGCTTCTATTGTACCAAAGCTGGACTTAGACATAATTTCACTCTCACAACATTATGGCTGGTTGGAGACAGTCCGAACCACAAGTACCGGGTCCATGGTTCTGGCCGTATACTGGGGGGACGGGGACGACTCCCATTAACCCCTGACTATACCGGGGATACGCTTATCACAATGCCTTTCTGGTCTGTGCTGAAGGAGGGCATTCTGGCAGCCAAGTGGCTTGACCTTTATTAGTGAGCCTGGTTACCCCCTCTCGGAACCACAGACTTAGAAATCGCCAGCTCATATACAGTGCATAAAATATATTTATATATATATACCCTTATACACCATTTTAATAAAAAATATCACAAAATTCTTCTAAGTCCCTCGGGAAGAGTGAAATACGCGCACGTTCATTTTCAGAGCTCCTAGACCTTCCTATAAGAAGTTAGCCAAAAAGTAGCTGCGAAAAACGCTTAGGTTAAGTTTCAGAGTTGCTTCTAATGTACCAAAGCTGGACTTAGACATAATTTCACTCTCACAACATTATGGCTGGTTGGAGACAGTCCGAACCACAAGTACCGGGTCCATGGTTCTGGCCGTATACTGGGGGGACGGGGACGACTCCAATTAACCCCTGACTATACCGGGTATACGCTTATCACAATGCCTTTCTGGTCTGTGCTGAAGCAGGGCATTCTGGCAGCCAAGTGGCTTGACATTTATTAGTGTTCCTGGTTACCCCCTCTCGGAACCACAGACTTAGAAATCACCAGCTCATATACAGTGCATAAAATATATTTATATATATACCCTTATACACCATTTTATTAAAAAATATCACAAAATTCTTCTAAGTCCCTCGGGAAGAGTGAAAGACGCGCACGTTCATTTTCAGACCTCCTAGACCTTCCTATAAGAAGTTAGCCAAACAGTAGCTTCGAAAAACGCTTAGGTTAAGTTTCAGAGTTGCTTCTAATGTACCAAAGCTGGACTTAGACATAATTTCACTCTCACAACATTATGGCTGGTTGGAGACAGTCCGAACCACAAGTACCGGGTCCATGGTTCTGGCCGTATACTGGGGGGACGGGGACGACTCCCATTAACCTCTGACTATACCGGGGATACGCTTATCACAATGCCTTTCTGGTCTGTGCTGAAGCAGGGCATTCTGGCAGCCAAGTGGCTTGACCTTTATTAGTGAGCCTGGTTACCCCCTCTCGGAACCACAGACTTAGAAATCGCCAGCTCATATACAGTGCATAAAATATATTTATATATATACCCTTATACACCATTTTATTAAAAAATATCACAAAATTCTTCTAAGTCCCTCGGGAAGAGTGAAAGACGCGCACGTTCATTTTCAGAGCTCCTAGACCTTCCTATAAGAAGTTAGCCAAAAAGTAGCTGCGAAAAACGCTTAGGTTAAGTTTCAGAGTTGCTTCTAATGTACCAAAGCTGGACTTAGACATAATTTCACTCTCACAACATTATGGCTGGTTGGAGACAGTCCGAACCACAAGTACCGGGTCCATGGTTCTGGCCGTATACTGGGGGGAAGACTCCCATTAACCCCTGACTATACCGGGGATACGCTTATCACAATGCCTTTCTGGTCTGTGCTGAAGCAGGGCATTCTGGCAGCCAAGTGGCTTGACCTTTATTAGTGATCCTGGTTACCCCCTCTCGGAACCACAGACTTAGAAATCGCCAGCTCATATACAGTGCATAAAATATATTTATATATATACCCTTATACACCATTTTATTAAAAAATATCACAAAATTCTTCTAAGTCCCTCGGGAAGAGTGAAAGACGCGCACGTTCATTTTAAGACCTCCTAGACCTTCCTATAAGAAGTTAGCCAAAAAGTAGCTTCGATAAACGCTTAGGTTAAGTTTCAGAGTTGCTTCTATTGTACCAAAGCTGGACTTAGACATAATTTCACTCTCACAACATTATGGCTGGTTGGAGACAGTCCGAACCACAAGTACCGGGTCCATGGTTCTGGCCGTATACTGGGGGGACGGGGACGACTCCCATTAACCCCTGACTATACCGGGGATACGCTTATCACAATGCCTTTCTGGTCTGTGCTGAAGGAGGGCATTCTGGCAGCCAAGTGGCTTGACCTTTATTAGTGAGCCTGGTTACCCCCTCTCGGAACCACAGACTTAGAAATCGCCAGCTCATATACAGTGCATAAAATATATTTATATATATATACCCTTATACACCATTTTAATAAAAAATATCACAAAATTCTTCTAAGTCCCTCGGGAAGAGTGAAATACGCGCACGTTCATTTTCAGAGCTCCTAGACCTTCCTATAAGAAGTTAGCCAAAAAGTAGCTGCGAAAAACGCTTAGGTTAAGTTTCAGAGTTGCTTCTAATGTACCAAAGCTGGACTTAGACATAATTTCACTCTCACAACATTATGGCTGGTTGGAGACAGTCCGAACCACAAGTACCGGGTCCATGGTTCTGGCCGTATACTGGGGGGACGGGGACGACTCCAATTAACCCCTGACTATACCGGGGATACGCTTATCACAATGCCTTTCTGGTCTGTGCTGAAGCAGGGCATTCTGGCAGCCAAGTGGCTTGACATTTATTAGTGTTCCTGGTTACCCCCTCTCGGAACCACAGACTTAGAAATCGCCAGCTCATATACAGTGCATAAAATATATTTATATATATACCCTTATACACCATTTTATTAAAAAATATCACAAAATTCTTCTAAGTCCCTCGGGAAGAGTGAAAGACGCGCACGTTCATTTTCAGACCTCCTAGACCTTCCTATAAGAAGTTAGCCAAACAGTAGCTTCGAAAAACGCTTAGGTTAAGTTTCAGAGTTGCTTCTAATGTACCAAAGCTGGACTTAGACATAATTTCACTCTCACAACATTATGGCTGGTTGGAGACAGTCCGAACCACAAGTACCGGGTCCATGGTTCTGGCCGTATACTGGGGGGACGGGGACGACTCCAATTAACCCCTGACTATACCGGGTATACGCTTATCACAATGCCTTTCTGGTCTGTGCTGAAGCAGGGCATTCTGGCAGCCAAGTGGCTTGACATTTATTAGTGTTCCTGGTTACCCCCTCTCGGAACCACAGACTTAGAAATCACCAGCTCATATACAGTACAGTGCATAAAATATATTTATATATATACCCTTATACACCATTTTATTAAAAAATATCACAAAATTCTTCTAAGTCCCTCGGGAAGAGTGAAAGACGCGCACGTTCATTTTCAGACCTCCTAGACCTTCCTATAAGAAGTTAGCCAAACAGTAGCTTCGAAAAACGCTTAGGTTAAGTTTCAGAGTTGCTTCTAATGTACCAAAGCTGGACTTAGACATAATTTCACTCTCACAACATTATGGCTGGTTGGAGACAGTCCGAACCACAAGTACCGGGTCCATGGTTCTGGCCGTATACTGGGGGGACGGGGACGACTCCAATTAACCCCTGACTATACCGGGGATACGCTTATCACAATGCCTTTCTGGTCTGTGCTGAAGCAGGGCATTCTGGCAGCCAAGTGGCTTGACCTTTATTAGTAATCCTGGTTACCCCCTCTCGGAACCACAGACTTAGAAATCGCCAGCTCATATACAGAGCATAAAATATATTTATATATATACCCTTATACACCATTTTATTAAAAAATATCACAAAATTCTTCTAAGTCCCTCGGGAAGAGTGAAAGACGCGCACGTTCATTTTAAGACCTCCTAGACCTTCCTATAAGAAGTTAGCCAAAAAGTAGCTTCGATAAACGCTTAGGTTAAGTTTCAGAGTTGCTTCTATTGTACCAAAGCTGGACTTAGACATAATTTCACTCTCACAACATTATGGCTGGTTGGAGACAGTCCGAACCACAAGTACCGGGTCCATGGTTCTGGCCGTATACTGGGGGGACGGGGACGACTCCCATTAACCCCTGACTATACCGGGGATACGCTTATCACAATGCCTTTCTGGTCTGTGCTGAAGGAGGGCATTCTGGCAGCCAAGTGGCTTGACCTTTATTAGTGAGCCTGGTTACCCCCTCTCGGAACCACAGACTTAGAAATCGCCAGCTCATATACAGTGCATAAAATATATTTATATATATACCCTTATACACCATTTTAATAAAAAATATCACAAAATTCTTCTAAGTCCCTTGGGAAGAGTGAAATACGCGCACGTTCATTTTCAGAGCTCCTAGACCTTCCTATAAGAAGTTAGCCAAAAAGTAGCTGCGAAAAACGCTTAGGTTAAGTTTCAGAGTTGCTTCTAATGTACCAAAGCTGGACTTAGACATAATTTCACTCTCACAACATTATGGCTGGTTGGAGACAGTCCGAACCACAAGTACCGGGTCCATGGTTCTGGGCGTATACTGGGGGGAAGACTCCCATTAACCCCTGACTATACCGGGGATACGCTTATCACAATGCCTTTCTGGTCTGTGCTGAAGCAGGGCATTCTGGCAGCCAAGTGGCTTGACCTTTATTAGTGAGCCTGGTTACCCCCTCTCGTAACCACAGACTTAGAAATCGCCAGCTCATATACAGTGCATAAAATATAATTATATATATACCCTTATACACCATTTTAATAAAAAATATCACAAAATTCTTCTAAGTCCCTCGGGAAGAGTGAAAGACGCGCACGTTCATTTTCAGAGCTCCTAGACCTTCTTATAAGAAGTTAGCCAAAAAGTAGCTTCGAAAAACGCTTAGGTTAAGTTTCAGAGTTGCTTCTAATGTACCAAAGCTGGACTTAGACATAATTTCACTCTCACAACATTATGGCTGGTTGGAGACAGTCCGAACCACAAGTACCGGGTCCATGGTTCTGGCCGTATACTGGGGGGACGGGGACGACTCCCATTAACCCCTGACTATACCAGGGATACGCTTATCACAATGCCTTTCTGGTCTGTGCTGAAGCAGGGCATTCTGGCAGCCAAGTGGCTTGACCTTTATTAGTGAGCCTGGTTACCTCCTCTCGGAACCACAGACTTAGAAATCGCCAGCTCATATACAATGCATAAAATATATTTATATATATACCCTTATACACCATTTTAATAAAAAATATCACAAAATTCTTCTAAGTCCCTCGGGAAGAGAGAAAGACGCGCACGTTCATTTTCAGAGCTCCTAGACCTTCCTATAAGAAGTTAGCCAAAAAGTAGCTTCGAAAAACGCTTAGGTTAAGTTTCAGAGTTGCTTCTAATGTACCAAAGCTGGACTTAGACATAATTTCACTCTCACAACATTATGGCTGGTTGGAGACAGTCCGATCCACAAGTACCGGGTCCATGGTTCTGGGCGTATACTGGGGGGACGACTCCCATTAACCCCTGACTATACCGTGGATACGCTTATCACAATGCCTTTCTGGTCTGTGCTGAAGAGGGCATTCTGGCAGCCAAGTGGCTTGACCTTTATTAGTGAGCCTGGTTACCCCCTCTCGGAACCACAGACTTAGAAATCGCCAGCTCATATACAGTGCATAAAATATATTTATATATATACCCTTATACACCATTTTATTAAAAAATATCACAAAATTCTTCTAAGTCCCTCGGGAAGAGTGAAAGACGCGCACGTTCATTTTCAGACCTCCTAGACCTTCCTATAAGAAGTTAGCCAAACAGTAGCTTCGAAAAACGCTTAGGTTAAGTTTCAGAGTTGCTTCTAATGTACCAAAGCTGGACTTAGACATAATTTCACTCTCACAACATTATGGCTGGTTGGAGACAGTCCGAACCACAAGTACCGGGTCCATGGTTCTGGCCGTATACTGGGGGGACGGGGACGACTCCCATTAACCTCTGACTATACCGGGGATACGCTTATCACAATGCCTTTCTGGTCTGTGCTGAAGCAGGGCATTCTGGCAGCCAAGTGGCTTGACCTTTATTAGTGAGCCTGGTTACCCCCTCTCGGAACCACAGACTTAGAAATCGCCAGCTCATATACAGTGCATAAAATATATTTATATATATACCCTTATACACCATTTTATTAAAAAATATCACAAAATTCTTCTAAGTCCCTCGGGAAGAGTGAAAGACGCGCACGTTCATTTTCAGAGCTCCTAGACCTTCCTATAAGAAGTTAGCCAAAAAGTAGCTGCGAAAAACGCTTAGGTTAAGTTTCAGAGTTGCTTCTAATGTACCAAAGCTGGACTTAGACATAATTTCACTCTCACAACATTATGGCTGGTTGGAGACAGTCCGAACCACAAGTACCGGGTCCATGGTTCTGAGCGTATACTGGGGGGAAGACTCCCATTAACCCCTGACTATACCGGGGATACGCTTATCACAATGCCTTTCTGGTCTGTGCTGAAGCAGGGCATTCTGGCAGCCAAGTGGCTTGACCTTTATTAGTGAGCCTGGTTACCCCCTCTCGGAACCACAGACTTAGAAATCGCCAG
Organism: Ascaphus truei; assembly: GCF_040206685.1. Lineage (NCBI taxonomy): Eukaryota > Metazoa > Chordata > Amphibia > Anura > Ascaphidae > Ascaphus > Ascaphus truei. The sequence continues at coordinate 268,634,615 of NC_134483.1, forward strand.
CTCATATACAGTGCATAAAATATATTTATATATATACCCTTATACACCATTTTAATAAAAAATATCACAAAATTCTTCTAAGTCCCTCGGAAAGAGTGAAAGACGCGCACGTTCATTTTCAGTGCTCTTAGACCTTCCTATAAGAAGTTAGCCAAAAAGTAGCTTCGATAAACGCTTAGGTTAAGTTTCAGAGTTGCTTCTATTGTACCAAAGCTGGACTTAGACATAATTTCACTCTCACAACATTATGGCTGGTTGGAGACAGTCCGAACCACAAGTACCGGGTCCATGGTTCTGGCCGTATACTGGGGGGACGGGGACGACTCCCATTAACCCCTGACTATACCGGGGATACGCTTATCACAATGCCTTTCTGGTCTGTGCTGAAGGAGGGCATTCTGGCAGCCAAGTGGCTTGACCTTTATTAGTGAGCCTGGTTACCCCCTCTCGGAACCACAGACTTAGAAATCGCCAGCTCATATACAGTGCATAAAATATATTTATATATATACCCTTATACACCATTTTAATAAAAAAATATCACAAAATTCTTCTAAGTCCCTCGGGAAGAGTGAAAGACGCGCACGTTCATTTTCAGACCTCCTAGACCTTCCTATAAGAAGTTAGCCAAACAGTAGCTTCGAAAAACGCTTAGGTTAAGTTTCAGAGTTGCTTCTAATGTACCAAAGCTGGACTTAGACATAATTTCACTCTCACAACATTATGGCTGGTTGGAGACAGTCCGAACCACAAGTACCGGGTCCATGGTTCTGGCCGTATACTGGGGGGACGGGGACGATTCCCATTAACCCCTGACTATACCGGGGATACGCTTATCACAATGCCTTTCTGGTCTGTGCTGAAGCAGGGCATTCTGGCAGCCAAGTGGCTTGACCTTTATTAGTGAGCCTGGTTACCCCCTCTCGTAACCACAGACTTAGAAATCGCCAGCTCATATACAGTGCATAAAATATATTTATATATATACCCTTATACACCATTTTAATAAAAAATATCACAAAATTCTTCTATGTCCCTCGGGAAGAGTGAAAGACGCGCACGTTCATTTTCAGAGCTCCTAGACCTTCCTATAAGAAGTTAGCCAAAAAGTAGCTTCGAAAAACGCTTAGGTTAAGTTTCAGAGTTGCTTCTAATGTACCAAAGCTGGACTTAGACATAATTTCACTCTCACAACATTATGGCTGGTTGGAGACAGTCCGAACCACAAGTACCGGGTCCATGGTTCTGGGCGTATACTGGGGGGACGACTCCCATTAACCCCTGACTATACCGTGGATACGCTTATCACAATGCCTTTCTGGTCTGTGCTGAAGGAGGGCATTCTGGCAGCCAAGTGGCTTGACCTTTATTAGTGAGCCTGGTTACCCCCTCTCGGAACCACAGACTTAGAAATCGCCAGCTCATATACAGTGCATAAAATATATTTATATATATACCCTTATACACCATTTTATTAAAAAATATCACAAAATTCTTCTAAGTCCCTCGGGAAGAGTGAAAGACGCGCACGTTCATTTTCAGACCTCCTAGACCTTCCTATAAGAAGTTAGCCAAACAGTAGCTTCGAAAAACGCTTAGGTTAAGTTTCAGAGTTGCTTCTAATGTACCAAAGCTGGACTTAGACATAATTTCACTCTCACAACATTATGGCTGGTTGGAGACAGTCCGAACCACAAGTACCGGGTCCATGGTTCTGGCCGTATACTGGGGGGACGGGGACGACTCCCATTAACCTCTGACTATACCGGGGATACGCTTATCACAATGCCTTTCTGGTCTGTGCTGAAGCAGGGCATTCTGGCAGCCAAGTGGCTTGACCTTTATTAGTGAGCCTGGTTACCCCCTCTCGGAACCACAGACTTAGAAATCGCCAGCTCATATACAGTGCATAAAATATATTTATATATATACCCTTATACACCATTTTATTAAAAAATATCACAAAATTCTTCTAAGTCCCTCGGGAAGAGTGAAAGACGCGCACGTTCATTTTCAGAGCTCCTAGACCTTCCTATAAGAAGTTAGCCAAAAAGTAGCTGCGAAAAACGCTTAGGTTAAGTTTCAGAGTTGCTTCTAATGTACCAAAGCTGGACTTAGACATAATTTCACTCTCACAACATTATGGCTGGTTGGAGACAGTCCGAACCACAAGTACCGGGTCCATGGTTCTGAGCGTATACTGGGGGGAAGACTCCCATTAACCCCTGACTATACCGGGGATACGCTTATCACAATGCCTTTCTGGTCTGTGCTGAAGCAGGGCATTCTGGCAGCCAAGTGGCTTGACCTTTATTAGTGAGCCTGGTTACCCCCTCTCGGAACCACAGACTTAGAAATCGCCAGCTCATATACAGTGCATAAAATATATTTATATATATACCCTTATACACCATTTTAATAAAAAATATCACAAAATTCTTCTAAGTCCCTCGGAAAGAGTGAAAGACGCGCACGTTCATTTTCAGTGCTCTTAGACCTTCCTATAAGAAGTTAGCCAAAAAGTAGCTTCGATAAACGCTTAGGTTAAGTTTCAGAGTTGCTTCTATTGTACCAAAGCTGGACTTAGACATAATTTCACTCTCACAACATTATGGCTGGTTGGAGACAGTCCGAACCACAAGTACCGGGTCCATGGTTCTGGCCGTATACTGGGGGGACGGGGACGACTCCCATTAACCCCTGACTATACCGGGGATACGCTTATCACAATGCCTTTCTGGTCTGTGCTGAAGCAGGGCATTCTGGCAGCCAAGTGGCTTGACCTTTATTAGTGAGCCTGGTTACCCCCTCTCGTAACCACAGACTTAGAAATCGCCAGCTCATATACAGTGCATAAAATATATTTATATATATACCCTTATACACCATTTTAATAAAAAATATCACAAAATTCTTCTATGTCCCTCGGGAAGAGTGAAAGACGCGCACGTTCATTTTCAGAGCTCCTAGACCTTCCTATAAGAAGTTAGCCAAAAAGTAGCTTCGAAAAACGCTTAGGTTAAGTTTCAGAGTTGCTTCTAATGTACCAAAGCTGGACTTAGACATAATTTCACTCTCACAACATTATGGCTGGTTGGAGACAGTCCGAACCACAAGTACCGGGTCCATGGTTCTGGGCGTATACTGGGGGGACGACTCCCATTAACCCCTGACTATACCGTGGATACGCTTATCACAATGCCTTTCTGGTCTGTGCTGAAGGAGGGCATTCTGGCAGCCAAGTGGCTTGACCTTTATTAGTGAGCCTGGTTACCCCCTCTCGGAACCACAGACTTAGAAATCGCCAGCTCATATACAGTGCATAAAATATATTTATATATATACCCTTATACACCATTTTAATAAAAAATATCACAAAATTCTTCTAAGTCCCTCGGAAAGAGTGAAAGACGCGCACGTTCATTTTCAGTGCTCTTAGACCTTCCTATAAGAAGTTAGCCAAAAAGTAGCTTCGATAAACGCTTAGGTTAAGTTTCAGAGTTGCTTCTATTGTACCAAAGCTGGACTTAGACATAATTTCACTCTCACAACATTATGGCTGGTTGGAGACAGTCCGAACCACAAGTACCGGGTCCATGGTTCTGGCCGTATACTGGGGGGACGGGGACGACTCCCATTAACCCCTGACTATACCGGGGATACGCTTATCACAATGCCTTTCTGGTCTGTGCTGAAGGAGGGCATTCTGGCAGCCAAGTGGCTTGACCTTTATTAGTGAGCCTGGTTACCCCCTCTCGGAACCACAGACTTAGAAATCGCCAGCTCATATACAGTGCATAAAATATATTTATATATATACCCTTATACACCATTTTAATAAAAAAATATCACAAAATTCTTCTAAGTCCCTCGGGAAGAGTGAAAGACGCGCACGTTCATTTTCAGACCTCCTAGACCTTCCTATAAGAAGTTAGCCAAACAGTAGCTTCGAAAAACGCTTAGGTTAAGTTTCAGAGTTGCTTCTAATGTACCAAAGCTGGACTTAGACATAATTTCACTCTCACAACATTATGGCTGGTTGGAGACAGTCCGAACCACAAGTACCGGGTCCATGGTTCTGGCCGTATACTGGGGGGACGGGGACGACTCCCATTAACCCCTGACTATACCGGGGATACGCTTATCACAATGCCTTTCTGGTCTGTGCTGAAGCAGGGCATTCTGGCAGCCAAGTGGCTTGACCTTTATTAGTGAGCCTGGTTACCCCCTCTCGTAACCACAGACTTAGAAATCGCCAGCTCATATACAGTGCATAAAATATATTTATATATATACCCTTATACACCATTTTAATAAAAAATATCACAAAATTCTTCTATGTCCCTCGGGAAGAGTGAAAGACGCGCACGTTCATTTTCAGAGCTCCTAGACCTTCCTATAAGAAGTTAGCCAAAAAGTAGCTTCGAAAAACGCTTAGGTTAAGTTTCAGAGTTGCTTCTAATGTACCAAAGCTGGACTTAGACATAATTTCACTCTCACAACATTATGGCTGGTTGGAGACAGTCCGAACCACAAGTACCGGGTCCATGGTTCTGGGCGTATACTGGGGGGACGACTCCCATTAACCCCTGACTATACCGTGGATACGCTTATCACAATGCCTTTCTGGTCTGTGCTGAAGGAGGGCATTCTGGCAGCCAAGTGGCTTGACCTTTATTAGTGAGCCTGGTTACCCCCTCTCGGAACCACAGACTTAGAAATCGCCAGCTCATATACAGTGCATAAAATATATTTATATATATACCCTTATACACCATTTTATTAAAAAATATCACAAAATTCTTCTAAGTCCCTCGGGAAGAGTGAAAGACGCGCACGTTCATTTTCAGACCTCCTAGACCTTCCTATAAGAAGTTAGCCAAACAGTAGCTTCGAAAAACGCTTAGGTTAAGTTTCAGAGTTGCTTCTAATGTACCAAAGCTGGACTTAGACATAATTTCACTCTCACAACATTATGGCTGGTTGGAGACAGTCCGAACCACAAGTACCGGGTCCATGGTTCTGGCCGTATACTGGGGGGACGGGGACGACTCCCATTAACCTCTGACTATACCGGGGATACGCTTATCACAATGCCTTTCTGGTCTGTGCTGAAGCAGGGCATTCTGGCAGCCAAGTGGCTTGACCTTTATTAGTGAGCCTGGTTACCCCCTCTCGGAACCACAGACTTAGAAATCGCCAGCTCATATACAGTGCATAAAATATATTTATATATATACCCTTATACACCATTTTATTAAAAAATATTACAAAATTCTTCTAAGTCCCTCGGAAAGAGTGAAAGACGCGCACGTTCATTTTCAGTGCTCTTAGACCTTCCTATAAGAAGTTAGCCAAAAAGTAGCTTCGATAAACGCTTAGGTTAAGTTTCAGAGTTGCTTCTATTGTACCAAAGCTGGACTTAGACATAATTTCACTCTCACAACATTATGGCTGGTTGGAGACAGTCCGAACCACAAGTACCGGGTCCATGGTTCTGGCCGTATACTGGGGGGACGGGGACGACTCCCATTAACCCCTGACTATACCGGGGATACGCTTATCACAATGCCTTTCTGGTCTGTGCTGAAGGAGGGCATTCTGGCAGCCAAGTGGCTTGACCTTTATTAGTGAGCCTGGTTACCCCCTCTCGGAACCACAGACTTAGAAATCGCCAGCTCATATACAGTGCATAAAATATATTTATATATATACCCTTATACACCATTTTAATAAAAAAATATCACAAAATTCTTCTAAGTCCCTCGGGAAGAGTGAAAGACGCGCACGTTCATTTTCAGACCTCCTAGACCTTCCTATAAGAAGTTAGCCAAACAGTAGCTTCGAAAAACGCTTAGGTTAAGTTTCAGAGTTGCTTCTAATGTACCAAAGCTGGACTTAGACATAATTTCACTCTCACAACATTATGGCTGGTTGGAGACAGTCCGAACCACAAGTACCGGGTCCATGGTTCTGGCCGTATACTGGGGGGACGGGGACGACTCCCATTAACCCCTGACTATACCGGGGATACGCTTATCACAATGCCTTTCTGGTCTGTGCTGAAGCAGGGCATTCTGGCAGCCAAGTGGCTTGACCTTTATTAGTGAGCCTGGTTACCCCCTCTCGTAACCACAGACTTAGAAATCGCCAGCTCATATACAGTGCATAAAATATATTTATATATATACCCTTATACACCATTTTAATAAAAAATATCACAAAATTCTTCTATGTCCCTCGGGAAGAGTGAAAGACGCGCACGTTCATTTTCAGAGCTCCTAGACCTTCCTATAAGAAGTTAGCCAAAAAGTAGCTTCGAAAAACGCTTAGGTTAAGTTTCAGAGTTGCTTCTAATGTACCAAAGCTGGACTTAGACATAATTTCACTCTCACAACATTATGGCTGGTTGGAGACAGTCCGAACCACAAGTACCGGGTCCATGGTTCTGGGCGTATACTGGGGGGACGACTCCCATTAACCCCTGACTATACCGTGGATACGCTTATCACAATGCCTTTCTGGTCTGTGCTGAAGGAGGGCATTCTGGCAGCCAAGTGGCTTGACCTTTATTAGTGAGCCTGGTTACCCCCTCTCGGAACCACAGACTTAGAAATCGCCAGCTCATATACAGTGCATAAAATATATTTATATATATACCCTTATACACCATTTTATTAAAAAATATCACAAAATTCTTCTAAGTCCCTCGGGAAGAGTGAAAGACGCGCACGTTCATTTTCAGACCTCCTAGACCTTCCTATAAGAAGTTAGCCAAACAGTAGCTTCGAAAAACGCTTAGGTTAAGTTTCAGAGTTGCTTCTAATGTACCAAAGCTGGACTTAGACATAATTTCACTCTCACAACATTATGGCTGGTTGGAGACAGTCCGAACCACAAGTACCGGGTCCATGGTTCTGGCCGTATACTGGGGGGACGGGGACGACTCCCATTAACCTCTGACTATACCGGGGATACGCTTATCACAATGCCTTTCTGGTCTGTGCTGAAGCAGGGCATTCTGGCAGCCAAGTGGCTTGACCTTTATTAGTGAGCCTGGTTACCCCCTCTCGGAACCACAGACTTAGAAATCGCCAGCTCATATACAGTGCATAAAATATATTTATATATATACCCTTATACACCATTTTATTAAAAAATATCACAAAATTCTTCTAAGTCCCTCGGGAAGAGTGAAAGACGCGCACGTTCATTTTCAGAGCTCCTAGACCTTCCTATAAGAAGTTAGCCAAAAAGTAGCTGCGAAAAACGCTTAGGTTAAGTTTCAGAGTTGCTTCTAATGTACCAAAGCTGGACTTAGACATAATTTCACTCTCACAACATTATGGCTGGTTGGAGACAGTCCGAACCACAAGTACCGGGTCCATGGTTCTGAGCGTATACTGGGGGGAAGACTCCCATTAACCCCTGACTATACCGGGGATACGCTTATCACAATGCCTTTCTGGTCTGTGCTGAAGCAGGGCATTCTGGCAGCCAAGTGGCTTGACCTTTATTAGTGAGCCTGGTTACCCCCTCTCGGAACCACAGACTTAGAAATCGCCAGCTCATATACAGTGCATAAAATATATTTATATATATACCCTTATACACCATTTTAATAAAAAATATCACAAAATTCTTCTAAGTCCCTCGGAAAGAGTGAAAGACGCGCACGTTCATTTTCAGTGCTCTTAGACCTTCCTATAAGAAGTTAGCCAAAAAGTAGCTTCGAAAAACGCTTAGGTTAAGTTTCAGAGTTGCTTCTAATGTACCAAAGCTGGACTTAGACATAATTTCACTCTCACAACATTATGGCTGGTTGGAGACAGTCCGAACCACAAGTACCGGGTCCATGGTTCTGGCCGTATACTGGGGGGACGGGGACGACTCCCATTAACCCCTGACTATACCGGGGATACGCTTATCACAATGCCTTTCTGGTCTGTGCTGAAGCAGGGCATTCTGGCAGCCAAGTGGCTTGACCTTTATTAGTGAGCCTGGTTACCCCCTCTCGTAACCACAGACTTAGAAATCGCCAGATCATATACAGTGCATAAAATATATTTATATATATACCCTTATACACCATTTTAATAAAAAATATCACAAAATTCTTCTATGTCCCTCGGGAAGAGTGAAAGACGCGCACGTTCATTTTCAGAGCTCCTAAACCTTCCTATAAGAAGTTAGCCAAAAAGTAGCTTCGAAAAACGCTTAGGTTAAGTTTCAGAGTTGCTTCTAATGTACCAAAGCTGGACTTAGACATAATTTCACTCTCACAACATTATGGCTGGTTGGAGACAGTCCGAACCACAAGTACCGGGTCCATGGTTCTGAGCGTATACTGGGGGGAAGACTCCCATTAACCCCTGACTATACCGGGGATACGCTTATCACAATGCCTTTCTGGTCTGTGCTGAAGCAGGGCATTCTGGCAGCCAAGTGGCTTGACCTTTATTAGTGAGCCTGGTTACCCCCTCTCGGAACCACAGACTTAGAAATCGCCAGCTCATATACAGTGCATAAAATATATTTATATATATACCCTTATACACCATTTTAATAAAAAATATCACAAAATTCTTCTAAGTCCCTCGGAAAGAGTGAAAGACGCGCACGTTCATTTTCAGTGCTCTTAGACCTTCCTATAAGAAGTTAGCCAAAAAGTAGCTTCGATAAACGCTTAGGTTAAGTTTCAGAGTTGCTTCTATTGTACCAAAGCTGGACTTAGACATAATTTCACTCTCACAACATTATGGCTGGTTGGAGACAGTCCGAACCACAAGTACCGGGTCCATGGTTCTGGCCGTATACTGGGGGGACGGGGACGACTCCCATTAACCCCTGACTATACCGGGGATACGCTTATCACAATGCCTTTCTGGTCTGTGCTGAAGCAGGGCATTCTGGCAGCCAAGTGGCTTGACCTTTATTAGTGAGCCTGGTTACCCCCTCTCGTAACCACAGACTTAGAAATCGCCAGCTCATATACAGTGCATAAAATATATTTATATATATACCCTTATACACCATTTTAATAAAAAAATATCACAAAATTCTTCTAAGTCCCTCGGGAAGAGTGAAAGACGCGCACGTTCATTTTCAGACCTCCTAGACCTTCCTATAAGAAGTTAGCCAAACAGTAGCTTCGAAAAACGCTTAGGTTAAGTTTCAGAGTTGCTTCTAATGTACCAAAGCTGGACTTAGACATAATTTCACTCTCACAACATTATGGCTGGTTGGAGACAGTCCGAACCACAAGTACCGGGTCCATGGTTCTGGCCGTATACTGGGGGGACGGGGACGACTCCCATTAACCCCTGACTATACCGGGGATACGCTTATCACAATGCCTTTCTGGTCTGTGCTGAAGCAGGGCATTCTGGCAGCCAAGTGGCTTGACCTTTATTAGTGAGCCTGGTTACCCCCTCTCGGAACCACAGACTTAGAAATCGCCAGCTCATATACAGTGCATAAAATATATTTATATATATACCCTTATACACCATTTTATTAAAAAATATCACAAAATTCTTCTAAGTCCCTCGGGAAGAGTGAAAGACGCGCACGTTCATTTTCAGAGCTCCTAGACCTTCCTATAAGAAGTTAGCCAAAAAGTAGCTGCGAAAAACGCTTAGGTTAAGTTTCAGAGTTGCTTCTAATGTACCAAAGCTGGACTTAGACATAATTTCACTCTCACAACATTATGGCTGGTTGGAGACAGTCCGAACCACAAGTACCGGGTCCATGGTTCTGAGCGTATACTGGGGGGAAGACTCCCATTAACCCCTGACTATACCGGGGATACGCTTATCACAATGCCTTTCTGGTCTGTGCTGAAGCAGGGCATTCTGGCAGCCAAGTGGCTTGACCTTTATTAGTGAGCCTGGTTACCCCCTCTCGGAACCACAGACTTAGAAATCGCCAGCTCATATACAGTGCATAAAATATATTTATATATATACCCTTATACACCATTTTAATAAAAAATATCACAAAATTCTTCTAAGTCCCTCGGAAAGAGTGAAAGACGCGCACGTTCATTTTCAGTGCTCTTAGACCTTCCTATAAGAAGTTAGCCAAAAAGTAGCTTCGATAAACGCTTAGGTTAAGTTTCAGAGTTGCTTCTATTGTACCAAAGCTGGACTTAGACATAATTTCACTCTCACAACATTATGGCTGGTTGGAGACAGTCCGAACCACAAGTACCGGGTCCATGGTTCTGGCCGTATACTGGGGGGACGGGGACGACTCCCATTAACCCCTGACTATACCGGGGATACGCTTATCACAATGCCTTTCTGGTCTGTGCTGAAGCAGGGCATTCTGGCAGCCAAGTGGCTTGACCTTTATTAGTGAGCCTGGTTACCCCCTCTCGTAACCACAGACTTAGAAATCGCCAGCTCATATACAGTGCATAAAATATATTTATATATATACCCTTATACACCATTTTATTAAAAAATATCACAAAATTCTTCTAAGTCCCTCGGGAAGAGTGAAAGACGCGCACGTTCATTTTCAGAGCTCCTAGACCTTCCTATAAGAAGTTAGCCAAAAAGTAGCTGCGAAAAACGCTTAGGTTAAGTTTCAGAGTTGCTTCTAATGTACCAAAGCTGGACTTAGACATAATTTCACTCTCACAACATTATGGCTGGTTGGAGACAGTCCGAACCACAAGTACCGGGTCCATGGTTCTGAGCGTATACTGGGGGGAAGACTCCCATTAACCCCTGACTATACCGGGGATACGCTTATCACAATGCCTTTCTGGTCTGTGCTGAAGCAGGGCATTCTGGCAGCCAAGTGGCTTGACCTTTATTAGTGAGCCTGGTTACCCCCTCTCGGAACCACAGACTTAGAAATCGCCAGCTCATATACAGTGCATAAAATATATTTATATATATACCCTTATACACCATTTTAATAAAAAATATCACAAAATTCTTCTAAGTCCCTCGGAAAGAGTGAAAGACGCGCACGTTCATTTTCAGTGCTCTTAGACCTTCCTATAAGAAGTTAGCCAAAAAGTAGCTTCGATAAACGCTTAGGTTAAGTTTCAGAGTTGCTTCTATTGTACCAAAGCTGGACTTAGACATAATTTCACTCTCACAACATTATGGCTGGTTGGAGACAGTCCGAACCACAAGTACCGGGTCCATGGTTCTGGCCGTATACTGGGGGGACGGGGACGACTCCCATTAACCCCTGACTATACCGGGGATACGCTTATCACAATGCCTTTCTGGTCTGTGCTGAAGCAGGGCATTCTGGCAGCCAAGTGGCTTGACCTTTATTAGTGAGCCTGGTTACCCCCTCTCGTAACCACAGACTTAGAAATCGCCAGCTCATATACAGTGCATAAAATATATTTATATATATACCCTTATACACCATTTTAATAAAAAATATCACAAAATTCTTCTATGTCCCTCGGGAAGAGTGAAAGACGCGCACGTTCATTTTCAGAGCTCCTAGACCTTCCTATAAGAAGTTAGCCAAAAAGTAGCTTCGAAAAACGCTTAGGTTAAGTTTCAGAGTTGCTTCTAATGTACCAAAGCTGGACTTAGACATAATTTCACTCTCACAACATTATGGCTGGTTGGAGACAGTCCGAACCACAAGTACCGGGTCCATGGTTCTGGGCGTATACTGGGGGGACGACTCCCATTAACCCCTGACTATACCGTGGATACGCTTATCACAATGCCTTTCTGGTCTGTGCTGAAGGAGGGCATTCTGGCAGCCAAGTGGCTTGACCTTTATTAGTGAGCCTGGTTACCCCCTCTCGGAACCACAGACTTAGAAATCGCCAGCTCATATACAGTGCATAAAATATATTTATATATATACCCTTATACACCATTTTAATAAAAAATATCACAAAATTCTTCTAAGTCCCTCGGAAAGAGTGAAAGACGCGCACGTTCATTTTCAGTGCTCTTAGACCTTCCTATAAGAAGTTAGCCAAAAAGTAGCTTCGATAAACGCTTAGGTTAAGTTTCAGAGTTGCTTCTATTGTACCAAAGCTGGACTTAGACATAATTTCACTCTCACAACATTATGGCTGGTTGGAGACAGTCCGAACCACAAGTACCGGGTCCATGGTTCTGGCCGTATACTGGGGGGACGGGGACGACTCCCATTAACCCCTGACTATACCGGGGATACGCTTATCACAATGCCTTTCTGGTCTGTGCTGAAGGAGGGCATTCTGGCAGCCAAGTGGCTTGACCTTTATTAGTGAGCCTGGTTACCCCCTCTCGGAACCACAGACTTAGAAATCGCCAGCTCATATACAGTGCATAAAATATATTTATATATATACCCTTATACACCATTTTAATAAAAAAATATCACAAAATTCTTCTAAGTCCCTCGGGAAGAGTGAAAGACGCGCACGTTCATTTTCAGACCTCCTAGACCTTCCTATAAGAAGTTAGCCAAACAGTAGCTTCGAAAAACGCTTAGGTTAAGTTTCAGAGTTGCTTCTAATGTACCAAAGCTGGACTTAGACATAATTTCACTCTCACAACATTATGGCTGGTTGGAGACAGTCCGAACCACAAGTACCGGGTCCATGGTTCTGGCCGTATACTGGGGGGACGGGGACGACTCCCATTAACCCCTGACTATACCGGGGATACGCTTATCACAATGCCTTTCTGGTCTGTGCTGAAGCAGGGCATTCTGGCAGCCAAGTGGCTTGACCTTTATTAGTGAGCCTGGTTACCCCCTCTCGTAACCACAGACTTAGAAATCGCCAGCTCATATACAGTGCATAAAATATATTTATATATATACCCTTATACACCATTTTAATAAAAAATATCACAAAATTCTTCTATGTCCCTCGGGAAGAGTGAAAGACGCGCACGTTCATTTTCAGAGCTCCTAGACCTTCCTATAAGAAGTTAGCCAAAAAGTAGCTTCGAAAAACGCTTAGGTTAAGTTTCAGAGTTGCTTCTAATGTACCAAAGCTGGACTTAGACATAATTTCACTCTCACAACATTATGGCTGGTTGGAGACAGTCCGAACCACAAGTACCGGGTCCATGGTTCTGGGCGTATACTGGGGGGACGACTCCCATTAACCCCTGACTATACCGTGGATACGCTTATCACAATGCCTTTCTGGTCTGTGCTGAAGGAGGGCATTCTGGCAGCCAAGTGGCTTGACCTTTATTAGTGAGCCTGGTTACCCCCTCTCGGAACCACAGACTTAGAAATCGCCAGCTCATATACAGTGCATAAAATATATTTATATATATACCCTTATACACCATTTTATTAAAAAATATCACAAAATTCTTCTAAGTCCCTCGGGAAGAGTGAAAGACGCGCACGTTCATTTTCAGACCTCCTAGACCTTCCTATAAGAAGTTAGCCAAACAGTAGCTTCGAAAAACGCTTAGGTTAAGTTTCAGAGTTGCTTCTAATGTACCAAAGCTGGACTTAGACATAATTTCACTCTCACAACATTATGGCTGGTTGGAGACAGTCCGAACCACAAGTACCGGGTCCATGGTTCTGGCCGTATACTGGGGGGACGGGGACGACTCCCATTAACCTCTGACTATACCGGGGATACGCTTATCACAATGCCTTTCTGGTCTGTGCTGAAGCAGGGCATTCTGGCAGCCAAGTGGCTTGACCTTTATTAGTGAGCCTGGTTACCCCCTCTCGGAACCACAGACTTAGAAATCGCCAGCTCATATACAGTGCATAAAATATATTTATATATATACCCTTATACACCATTTTATTAAAAAATATCACAAAATTCTTCTAAGTCCCTCGGGAAGAGTGAAAGACGCGCACGTTCATTTTCAGAGCTCCTAGACCTTCCTATAAGAAGTTAGCCAAAAAGTAGCTGCGAAAAACGCTTAGGTTAAGTTTCAGAGTTGCTTCTAATGTACCAAAGCTGGACTTAGACATAATTTCACTCTCACAACATTATGGCTGGTTGGAGACAGTCCGAACCACAAGTACCGGGTCCATGGTTCTGAGCGTATACTGGGGGGAAGACTCCCATTAACCCCTGACTATACCGGGGATACGCTTATCACAATGCCTTTCTGGTCTGTGCTGAAGCAGGGCATTCTGGCAGCCAAGTGGCTTGACCTTTATTAGTGAGCCTGGTTACCCCCTCTCGGAACCACAGACTTAGAAATCGCCAGCTCATATACAGTGCATAAAATATATTTATATATATACCCTTATACACCATTTTAATAAAAAATATCACAAAATTCTTCTAAGTCCCTCGGAAAGAGTGAAAGACGCGCACGTTCATTTTCAGTGCTCTTAGACCTTCCTATAAGAAGTTAGCCAAAAAGTAGCTTCGAAAAACGCTTAGGTTAAGTTTCAGAGTTGCTTCTAATGTACCAAAGCTGGACTTAGACATAATTTCACTCTCACAACATTATGGCTGGTTGGAGACAGTCCGAACCACAAGTACCGGGTCCATGGTTCTGGCCGTATACTGGGGGGACGGGGACGACTCCCATTAACCCCTGACTATACCGGGGATACGCTTATCACAATGCCTTTCTGGTCTGTGCTGAAGCAGGGCATTCTGGCAGCCAAGTGGCTTGACCTTTATTAGTGAGCCTGGTTACCCCCTCTCGTAACCACAGACTTAGAAATCGCCAGATCATATACAGTGCATAAAATATATTTATATATATACCCTTATACACCATTTTAATAAAAAATATCACAAAATTCTTCTATGTCCCTCGGGAAGAGTGAAAGACGCGCACGTTCATTTTCAGAGCTCCTAAACCTTCCTATAAGAAGTTAGCCAAAAAGTAGCTTCGAAAAACGCTTAGGTTAAGTTTCAGAGTTGCTTCTAATGTACCAAAGCTGGACTTAGACATAATTTCACTCTCACAACATTATGGCTGGTTGGAGACAGTCCGAACCACAAGTACCGGGTCCATGGTTCTGGGCGTATACTGGGGGGACGACTCCCATTAACCCCTGACTATACCGTGGATACGCTTATCACAATGCCTTTCTGGTCTGTGCTGAAGGAGGGCATTCTGGCAGCCAAGTGGCTTGACCTTTATTAGTGAGCCTGGTTACCCCCTCTCGGAACCACAGACTTAGAAATCGCCAGCTCATATACAGTGCATAAAATATATTTATATATATACCCTTATACACCATTTTAATAAAAAATATCACAAAATTCTTCTAAGTCCCTCGGAAAGAGTGAAAGACGCGCACGTTCATTTTCAGTGCTCTCAGACCTTCCTATAAGAAGTTAGCCAAAAAGTAGCTTCGATAAACGCTTAGGTTAAGTTTCAGAGTTGCTTCTATTGTACCAAAGCTGGACTTAGACATAATTTCACTCTCACAACATTATGGCTGGTTGGAGACAGTCCGAACCACAAGTACCGGGTCCATGGTTCTGGCCGTATACTGGGGGGACGGGGACGACTCCCATTAACCCCTGACTATACCGGGGATACGCTTATCACAATGCCTTTCTGGTCTGTGCTGAAGGAGGGCATTCTGGCAGCCAAGTGGCTTGACCTTTATTAGTGAGCCTGGTTACCCCCTCTCGGAACCACAGACTTAGAAATCGCCAGCTCATATACAGTGCATAAAATATATTTATATATATACCCTTATACACCATTTTAATAAAAAAATATCACAAAATTCTTCTAAGTCCCTCGGGAAGAGTGAAAGACGCGCACGTTCATTTTCAGACCTCCTAGACCTTCCTATAAGAAGTTAGCCAAACAGTAGCTTCGAAAAACGCTTAGGTTAAGTTTCAGAGTTGCTTCTAATGTACCAAAGCTGGACTTAGACATAATTTCACTCTCACAACATTATGGCTGGTTGGAGACAGTCCGAACCACAAGTACCGGGTCCATGGTTCTGGCCGTATACTGGGGGGACGGGGACGACTCCCATTAACCCCTGACTATACCGGGGATACGCTTATCACAATGCCTTTCTGGTCTGTGCTGAAGCAGGGCATTCTGGCAGCCAAGTGGCTTGACCTTTATTAGTGAGCCTGGTTACCCCCTCTCGTAACCACAGACTTAGAAATCGCCAGCTCATATACAGTGCATAAAATATATTTATATATATACCCTTATACACCATTTTAATAAAAAATATCACAAAATTCTTCTATGTCCCTCGGGAAGAGTGAAAGACGCGCACGTTCATTTTCAGAGCTCCTAGACCTTCCTATAAGAAGTTAGCCAAAAAGTAGCTTCGAAAAACGCTTAGGTTAAGTTTCAGAGTTGCTTCTAATGTACCAAAGCTGGACTTAGACATAATTTCACTCTCACAACATTATGGCTGGTTGGAGACAGTCCGAACCACAAGTACCGGGTCCATGGTTCTGGGCGTATACTGGGGGGACGACTCCCATTAACCCCTGACTATACCGTGGATACGCTTATCACAATGCCTTTCTGGTCTGTGCTGAAGGAGGGCATTCTGGCAGCCAAGTGGCTTGACCTTTATTAGTGAGCCTGGTTACCCCCTCTCGGAACCACAGACTTAGAAATCGCCAGCTCATATACAGTGCATAAAATATATTTATATATATACCCTTATACACCATTTTATTAAAAAATATCACAAAATTCTTCTAAGTCCCTCGGGAAGAGTGAAAGACGCGCACGTTCATTTTCAGACCTCCTAGACCTTCCTATAAGAAGTTAGCCAAACAGTAGCTTCGAAAAACGCTTAGGTTAAGTTTCAGAGTTGCTTCTAATGTACCAAAGCTGGACTTAGACATAATTTCACTCTCACAACATTATGGCTGGTTGGAGACAGTCCGAACCACAAGTACCGGGTCCATGGTTCTGGCCGTATACTGGGGGGACGGGGACGACTCCCATTAACCTCTGACTATACCGGGGATACGCTTATCACAATGCCTTTCTGGTCTGTGCTGAAGCAGGGCATTCTGGCAGCCAAGTGGCTTGACCTTTATTAGTGAGCCTGGTTACCCCCTCTCGGAACCACAGACTTAGAAATCGCCAGCTCATATACAGTGCATAAAATATATTTATATATATACCCTTATACACCATTTTATTAAAAAATATCACAAAATTCTTCTAAGTCCCTCGGGAAGAGTGAAAGACGCGCACGTTCATTTTCAGAGCTCCTAGACCTTCCTATAAGAAGTTAGCCAAAAAGTAGCTGCGAAAAACGCTTAGGTTAAGTTTCAGAGTTGCTTCTAATGTACCAAAGCTGGACTTAGACATAATTTCACTCTCACAACATTATGGCTGGTTGGAGACAGTCCGAACCACAAGTACCGGGTCCATGGTTCTGAGCGTATACTGGGGGGAAGACTCCCATTAACCCCTGACTATACCGGGGATACGCTTATCACAATGCCTTTCTGGTCTGTGCTGAAGCAGGGCATTCTGGCAGCCAAGTGGCTTGACCTTTATTAGTGAGCCTGGTTACCCCCTCTCGGAACCACAGACTTAGAAATCGCCAGCTCATATACAGTGCATAAAATATATTTATATATATACCCTTATACACCATTTTAATAAAAAATATCACAAAATTCTTCTAAGTCCCTCGGAAAGAGTGAAAGACGCGCACGTTCATTTTCAGTGCTCTTAGACCTTCCTATAAGAAGTTAGCCAAAAAGTAGCTTCGATAAACGCTTAGGTTAAGTTTCAGAGTTGCTTCTATTGTACCAAAGCTGGACTTAGACATAATTTCACTCTCACAACATTATGGCTGGTTGGAGACAGTCCGAACCACAAGTACCGGGTCCATGGTTCTGGCCGTATACTGGGGGGACGGGGACGACTCCCATTAACCCCTGACTATACCGGGGATACGCTTATCACAATGCCTTTCTGGTCTGTGCTGAAGGAGGGCATTCTGGCAGCCAAGTGGCTTGACCTTTATTAGTGAGCCTGGTTACCCCCTCTCGGAACCACAGACTTAGAAATCGCCAGCTCATATACAATGCATAAAATATATTTATATATATACCCTTATACACCATTTTAATAAAAAATATCACAAAATTCTTCTAAGTCCCTCGGGAAGAGAGAAAGACGCGCACGTTCATTTTCAGAGCTCCTAGACCTTCCTATAAGAAGTTAGCCAAAAAGTAGCTTCGAAAAACGCTTAGGTTAAGTTTCAGAGTTGCTTCTAATGTACCAAAGCTGGACTTAGACATAATTTCACTCTCACAACATTATGGCTGGTTGGAGACAGTCCGAACCACAAGTACCGGGTCCATGGTTCTGGGCGTATACTGGGGGGACGACTCCCATTAACCCCTGACTATACCGTGGATACGCTTATCACAATGCCTTTCTGGTCTGTGCTGAAGGAGGGCATTCTGGCAGCCAAGTGGCTTGACCTTTATTAGTGAGCCTGGTTACCCCCTCTCGGAACCACAGACTTAGAAATCGCCAGCTCATATACAGTGCATAAAATATATTTATATATATACCCTTATACACCATTTTATTAAAAAATATCACAAAATTCTTCTAAGTCCCTCGGGAAGAGTGAAAGACGCGCACGTTCATTTTCAGACCTCCTAGACCTTCCTATAAGAAGTTAGCCAAACAGTAGCTTCGAAAAACGCTTAGGTTAAGTTTCAGAGTTGCTTCTAATGTACCAAAGCTGGACTTAGACATAATTTCACTCTCACAACATTATGGCTGGTTGGAGACAGTCCGAACCACAAGTACCGGGTCCATGGTTCTGAGCGTATACTGGGGGGAAGACTCCCATTAACCCCTGACTATACCGGGGATACGCTTATCACAATGCCTTTCTGGTCTGTGCTAAAGCAGGGCATTCTGGCAGCCAAGTGGCTTGACCTTTATTAGTGAGCCTGGTTACCCCCTCTCGGAACCACAGACTTAGAAATCGCCAGCTCATATACAGTGCATAAAATATATTTATATATATACCCTTATACACCATTTTAATAAAAAATATCACAACATTCTTCTAAGTCCCTCGGAAAGAGTGAAAGACGCGCACGTTCATTTTCAGTGCTCTTAGACCTTCCTATAAGAAGTTAGCCAAAAAGTAGCTTCGATAAACGCTTAGGTTAAGTTTCAGAGTTGCTTCTATTGTACCAAAGCTGGACTTAGACATAATTTCACTCTCACAACATTATGGCTGGTTGGAGACAGTCCGAACCACAAGTACCGGGTCCATGGTTCTGGCCGTATACTGGGGGGACGGGGACGACTCCCATTAACCCCTGACTATACCGGGGATACGCTTATCACAATGCCTTTCTGGTCTGTGCTGAAGGAGGGCATTCTGGCAGCCAAGTGGCTTGACCTTTATTAGTGAGCCTGGTTACCCCCTCTCGGAACCACAGACTTAGAAATCGCCAGCTCATATACAGTGCATAAAATATATTTATATATATACCCTTATACACCATTTTAATAAAAAAATATCACAAAATTCTTCTAAGTCCCTCGGGAAGAGTGAAAGACGCGCACGTTCATTTTCAGACCTCCTAGACCTTCCTATAAGAAGTTAGCCAAACAGTAGCTTCGAAAAACGCTTAGGTTAAGTTTCAGAGTTGCTTCTAATGTACCAAAGCTGGACTTAGACATAATTTCACTCTCACAACATTATGGCTGGTTGGAGACAGTCCGAACCACAAGTACCGGGTCCATGGTTCTGGGCGTATACTGGGGGGACGACTCCCATTAACCCCTGACTATACCGTGGATACGCTTATCACAATGCCTTTCTGGTCTGTGCTGAAGGAGGGCATTCTGGCAGCCAAGTGGCTTGACCTTTATTAGTGAGCCTGGTTACCCCCTCTCGGAACCACAGACTTAGAAATCGCCAGCTCATATACAGTGCATAAAATATATTTATATATATACCCTTATACACCATTTTATTAAAAAATATCACAAAATTCTTCTAAGTCCCTCGGGAAGAGTGAAAGACGCGCACGTTCATTTTCAGAGCTCCTAGACCTTCCTATAAGAAGTTAGCCAAAAAGTAGCTTCGAAAAACGCTTAGGTTAAGTTTCAGAGTTGCTTCTAATGTACCAAAGCTGGACTTAGACATAATTTCACTCTCACAACATTATGGCTGGTTGGAGACAGTCCGAACCACAAGTACCGGGTCCATGGTTCTGGGCGTATACTGGGGGGACGACTCCCATTAACCCCTGACTATACCGTGGATACGCTTATCACAATGCCTTTCTGGTCTGTGCTGAAGGAGGGCATTCTGGCAGCCAAGTGGCTTGACCTTTATTAGTGAGCCTGGTTACCCCCTCTCGGAACCACAGACTTAGAAATCGCCAGCTCATATACAGTGCATAAAATATATTTATATATATACCCTTATACACCATTTTATTAAAAAATATCACAAAATTCTTCTAAGTCCCTCGGGAAGAGTGAAAGACGCGCACGTTCATTTTCAGACCTCCTAGACCTTCCTATAAGAAGTTAGCCAAATAGTAGCTTCGAAAAACGCTTAGGTTAAGTTTCAGAGTTGCTTCTAATGTACCAAAGCTGGACTTAGACATAATTTCACTCTCACAACATTATGGCTGGTTGGAGACAGTCCGAACCACAAGTACCGGGTCCATGGTTCTGGCCGTATACTGGGGGGACGGGGACGACTCCCATTAACCCCTGACTATACCGGGGATACGCTTATCACAATGCCTTTCTGGTCTGTGCGGAAGGAGGGCATTCTGGCAGCCAAGTGGCTTGACCTTTATTAGTGAGCCTGGTTACCCCCTCTCGGAACCACAGACTTAGAAATCGCCAGCTCATATACAGTGCATAAAATATATTTATATATATACCCTTATACACCATTTTAATAAAAAAATATCACAAAATTCTTCTAAGTCCCTCGGGAAGAGTGAAAGACGCGCACGTTCATTTTCAGACCTCCTAGACCTTCCTATAAGAAGTTAGCCAAACAGTAGCTTCGAAAAACGCTTAGGTTAAGTTTCAGAGTTGCTTCTAATGTACCAAAGCTGGACTTAGACATAATTTCACTCTCACAACATTATGGCTGGTTGGAGACAGTCCGAACCACAAGTACCGGGTCCATGGTTCTGGCCGTATACTGGGGGGACGGGGACGACTCCCATTAACCCCTGACTATACCGGGGATACGCTTATCACAATGCCTTTCTGGTCTGTGCTGAAGCAGGGCATTCTGGCAGCCAAGTGGCTTGACCTTTATTAGTGAGCCTGGTTACCCCCTCTCGTAACCACAGACTTAGAAATCGCCAGCTCATATACAGTGCATAAAATATATTTATATATATACCCTTATACACCATTTTAATAAAAAATATCACAAAATTCTTCTATGTCCCTCGGGAAGAGTGAAAGACGCGCACGTTCATTTTCAGAGCTCCTAGACCTTCCTATAAGAAGTTAGCCAAAAAGTAGCTTCGAAAAACGCTTAGGTTAAGTTTCAGAGTTGCTTCTAATGTACCAAAGCTGGACTTAGACATAATTTCACTCTCACAACATTATGGCTGGTTGGAGACAGTCCGAACCACAAGTACCGGGTCCATGGTTCTGGGCGTATACTGGGGGGACGACTCCCATTAACCCCTGACTATACCGTGGATACGCTTATCACAATGCCTTTCTGGTCTGTGCTGAAGGAGGGCATTCTGGCAGCCAAGTGGCTTGACCTTTATTAGTGAGCCTGGTTACCCCCTCTCGGAACCACAGACTTAGAAATCGCCAGCTCATATACAGTGCATAAAATATATTTATATATATACCCTTATACACCATTTTATTAAAAAATATCACAAAATTCTTCTAAGTCCCTCGGGAAGAGTGAAAGACGCGCACGTTCATTTTCAGACCTCCTAGACCTTCCTATAAGAAGTTAGCCAAACAGTAGCTTCGAAAAACGCTTAGGTTAAGTTTCAGAGTTGCTTCTAATGTACCAAAGCTGGACTTAGACATAATTTCACTCTCACAACATTATGGCTGGTTGGAGACAGTCCGAACCACAAGTACCGGGTCCATGGTTCTGGCCGTATACTGGGGGGACGGGGACGACTCCCATTAACCTCTGACAATACCGGGGATACGCTTATCACAATGCCTTTCTGGTCTGTGCTGAAGCAGGGCATTCTGGCAGCCAAGTGGCTTGACCTTTATTAGTGAGCCTGGTTACCCCCTCTCGGAACCACAGACTTAGAAATCGCCAGCTCATATACAGTGCATAAAATATATTTATATATATACCCTTATACACCATTTTATTAAAAAATATCACAAAATTCTTCTAAGTCCCTCGGGAAGAGTGAAAGACGCGCACGTTCATTTTCAGAGCTCCTAGACCTTCCTATAAGAAGTTAGCCAAAAAGTAGCTTCGAAAAACGCTTAGGTTAAGTTTCAGAGTTGCTTCTAATGTACCAAAGCTGGACTTAGACATAATTTCACTCTCACAACATTATGGCTGGTTGGAGACAGTCCGAACCACAAGTACCGGGTCCATGGTTCTGGGCGTATACTGGGGGGACGACTCCCATTAACCCCTGACTATACCGTGGATACGCTTATCACAATGCCTTTCTGGTCTGTGCTGAAGGAGGGCATTCTGGCAGCCAAGTGGCTTGACCTTTATTAGTGAGCCTGGTTACCCCCTCTCGGAACCACAGACTTAGAAATCGCCAGCTCATATACAGTGCATAAAATATATTTATATATATACCCTTATACACCATTTTATTAAAAAATATCACAAAATTCTTCTAAGTCCCTCGGGAAGAGTGAAAGACGCGCACGTTCATTTTCAGACCTCCTAGACCTTCCTATAAGAAGTTAGCCAAACAGTAGCTTCGAAAAACGCTTAGGTTAAGTTTCAGAGTTGCTTCTAATGTACCAAAGCTGGACTTAGACATAATTTCACTCTCACAACATTATGGCTGGTTGGAGACAGTCCGAACCACAAGTACCGGGTCCATGGTTCTGGCCGTATACTGGGGGGACGGGGACGACTCCCATTAACCCCTGACTATTTTGGGGATACGCTTATCACAATGCCTTTCTGGTCTGTGCGGAAGGAGGGCATTCTGGCAGCCAAGTGGCTTGACCTTTATTAGTGAGCCTGGTTACCCCCTCTCGGAACCACAGACTTAGAAATCGCCAGCTCATATACAGTGCATAAAATATATTTATATATATACCCTTATACACCATTTTAATAAAAAAATATCACAAAATTCTTCTAAGTCCCTCGGGAAGAGTGAAAGACGCGCACGTTCATTTTCAGACCTCCTAGACCTTCCTATAAGAAGTTAGCCAAACAGTAGCTTCGAAAAACGCTTAGGTTAAGTTTCAGAGTTGCTTCTAATGTACCAAAGCTGGACTTAGACATAATTTCACTCTCACAACATTATGGCTGGTTGGAGACAGTCCGAACCACAAGTACCGGGTCCATGGTTCTGGCCGTATACTGGGGGGACGGGGACGACTCCCATTAACCCCTGACTATACCGGGGATACGCTTATCACAATGCCTTTCTGGTCTGTGCTGAAGCAGGGCATTCTGGCAGCCAAGTGGCTTGACCTTTATTAGTGAGCCTGGTTACCCCCTCTCGTAACCACAGACTTAGAAATCGCCAGCTCATATACAGTGCATAAAATATATTTATATATATACCCTTATACACCATTTTAATAAAAAATATCACAAAATTCTTCTATGTCCCTCGGGAAGAGTGAAAGACGCGCACGTTCATTTTCAGAGCTCCTAGACCTTCCTATAAGAAGTTAGCCAAAAAGTAGCTTCGAAAAACGCTTAGGTTAAGTTTCAGAGTTGCTTCTAATGTACCAAAGCTGGACTTAGACATAATTTCACTCTCACAACATTATGGCTGGTTGGAGACAGTCCGAACCACAAGTACCGGGTCCATGGTTCTGGGCGTATACTGGGGGGACGACTCCCATTAACCCCTGACTATACCGTGGATACGCTTATCACAATGCCTTTCTGGTCTGTGCTGAAGGAGGGCATTCTGGCAGCCAAGTGGCTTGACCTTTATTAGTGAGCCTGGTTACCCCCTCTCGGAACCACAGACTTAGAAATCGCCAGCTCATATACAGTGCATAAAATATATTTATATATATACCCTTATACACCATTTTATTAAAAAATATCACAAAATTCTTCTAAGTCCCTCGGGAAGAGTGAAAGACGCGCACGTTCATTTTCAGACCTCCTAGACCTTCCTATAAGAAGTTAGCCAAACAGTAGCTTCGAAAAACGCTTAGGTTAAGTTTCAGAGTTGCTTCTAATGTACCAAAGCTGGACTTAGACATAATTTCACTCTCACAACATTATGGCTGGTTGGAGACAGTCCGAACCACAAGTACCGGGTCCATGGTTCTGGCCGTATACTGGGGGGACGGGGACGACTCCCATTAACCTCTGACTATACCGGGGATACGCTTATCACAATGCCTTTCTGGTCTGTGCTGAAGCAGGGCATTCTGGCAGCCAAGTGGCTTGACCTTTATTAGTGAGCCTGGTTACCCCCTCTCGGAACCACAGACTTAGAAATCGCCAGCTCATATACAGTGCATAAAATATATTTATATATATACCCTTATACACCATTTTATTAAAAAATATCACAAAATTCTTCTAAGTCCCTCGGGAAGAGTGAAAGACGCGCACGTTCATTTTCAGAGCTCCTAGACCTTCCTATAAGAAGTTAGCCAAAAAGTAGCTGCGAAAAACGCTTAGGTTAAGTTTCAGAGTTGCTTCTAATGTACCAAAGCTGGACTTAGACATAATTTCACTCTCACAACATTATGGCTGGTTGGAGACAGTCCGAACCACAAGTACCGGGTCCATGGTTCTGAGCGTATACTGGGGGGAAGACTCCCATTAACCCCTGACTATACCGGGGATACGCTTATCACAATGCCTTTCTGGTCTGTGCTGAAGCAGGGCATTCTGGCAGCCAAGTGGCTTGACCTTTATTAGTGAGCCTGGTTACCCCCTCTCGGAACCACAGACTTAGAAATCGCCAGCTCATATACAGTGCATAAAATATATTTATATATATACCCTTATACACCATTTTAATAAAAAATATCACAAAATTCTTCTATGTCCCTCGGGAAGAGTGAAAGACGCGCACGTTCATTTTCAGAGCTCCTAGACCTTCCTATAAGAAGTTAGCCAAAAAGTAGCTGCGAAAAACGCTTAGGTTAAGTTTCAGAGTTGCTTCTAATGTACCAAAGCTGGACTTAGACATAATTTCACTCTCACAACATTATGGCTGGTTGGAGACAGTCCGAACCACAAGTACCGGGTCCATGGTTCTGAGCGTATACTGGGGGGAAGACTCCCATTAACCCCTGACTATACCGGGGATACGCTTATCACAATGCCTTTCTGGTCTGTGCTGAAGCAGGGCATTCTGGCAGCCAAGTGGCTTGACCTTTATTAGTGAGCTTGGTTACCCCCTCTCGGAACCACAGACTTAGAAATCGCCAGCTCATATACAGTGCATAAAATATATTTATATATATACCCTTATACACCATTTTAATAAAAAATATCACAAAATTCTTCTATGTCCCTCGGGAAGAGTGAAAGACGCGCACGTTCATTTTCAGAGCTCCTAGACCTTCCTATAAGAAGTTAGCCAAAAAGTAGCTTCGAAAAACGCTTAGGTTAAGTTTCAGAGTTGCTTCTAATGTACCAAAGCTGGACTTAGACATAATTTCACTCTCACAACATTATGGCTGGTTGGAGACAGTCCGAACCACAAGTACCGGGTCCATGGTTCTGGGCGTATACTGGGGGGACGACTCCCATTAACCCCTGACTATACCGTGGATACGCTTATCACAATGCCTTTCTGGTCTGTGCTGAAGGAGGGCATTCTGGCAGCCAAGTGGCTTGACCTTTATTAGTGAGCCTGGTTACCCCCTCTCGGAACCACAGACTTAGAAATCGCCAGCTCATATACAGTGCATAAAATATATTTATATATATACCCTTATACACCATTTTATTAAAAAATATCACAAAATTCTTCTAAGTCCCTCGGGAAGAGTGAAAGACGCGCACGTTCATTTTCAGACCTCCTAGACCTTCCTATAAGAAGTTAGCCAAACAGTAGCTTCGAAAAACGCTTAGGTTAATTTTCAGAGTTGCTTCTAATGTACCAAAGCTGGACTTAGACATAATTTCACTCTCACAACATTATGGCTGGTTGGAGACAGTCCGAACCACAAGTACCGGGTCCATGGTTCTGGCCGTATACTGGGGGGACGGGGACGACTCCCATTAACCTCTGACTATACCGGGGATACGCTTATCACAATGCCTTTCTGGTCTGTGCTGAAGCAGGGCATTCTGGCAGCCAAGTGGCTTGACCTTTATTAGTGAGCCTGGTTACCCCCTCTCGGAACCACAGACTTAGAAATCGCCAGCTCATATACAGTGCATAAAATATATTTATATATATACCCTTATACACCATTTTATTAAAAAATATCACAAAATTCTTCTAAGTCCCTCGGGAAGAGTGAAAGACGCGCACGTTCATTTTCAGAGCTCCTAGACCTTCCTATAAGAAGTTAGCCAAAAAGTAGCTGCGAAAAACGCTTAGGTTAAGTTTCAGAGTTGCTTCTAATGTACCAAAGCTGGACTTAGACATAATTTCACTCTCACAACATTATGGCTGGTTGGAGACAGTCCGAACCACAAGTACCGGGTCCATGGTTCTGAGCGTATACTGGGGGGAAGACTCCCATTAACCCCTGACTATACCGGGGATACGCTTATCACAATGCCTTTCTGGTCTGTGCTGAAGCAGGGCATTCTGGCAGCCAAGTGGCTTGACCTTTATTAGTGAGCCTGGTTACCCCCTCTCGGAACCACAGACTTAGAAATCGCCAGCTCATATACAGTGCATAAAATATATTTATATATATACCCTTATACACCATTTTAATAAAAAATATCACAAAATTCTTCTATGTCCCTCGGGAAGAGTGAAAGACGCGCACGTTCATTTTCAGAGCTCCTAGACCTTCCTATAAGAAGTTAGCCAAAAAGTAGCTTCGAAAAACGCTTAGGTTAAGTTTCAGAGTTGCTTCTAATGTACCAAAGCTGGACTTAGACATAATTTCACTCTCACAACATTATGGCTGGTTGGAGACAGTCCGAACCACAAGTACCGGGTCCATGGTTCTGGGCGTATACTGGGGGGACGACTCCCATTAACCCCTGACTATACCGTGGATACGCTTATCACAATGCCTTTCTGGTCTGTGCTGAAGCAGGGCATTCTGGCAGCCAAGTGGCTTGACCTTTATTAGTGAGCCTGGTTACCCCCTCTCGGAACCACAGACTTAGAAATCGCCAGCTCATATACAGTGCATAAAATATATTTATATATATACCCTTATACACCATTTTAATAAAAAATATCACAAAATTCTTCTATGTCCCTCGGGAAGAGTGAAAGACGCGCACGTTCATTTTCAGAGCTCCTAGACCTTCCTATAAGAAGTTAGCCAAAAAGTAGCTGCGAAAAACGCTTAGGTTAAGTTTCAGAGTTGCTTCTAATGTACCAAAGCTGGACTTAGACATAATTTCACTCTCACAACATTATGGCTGGTTGGAGACAGTCCGAACCACAAGTACCGGGTCCATGGTTCTGAGCGTATACTGGGGGGAAGACTCCCATTAACCCCTGACTATACCGGGGATACGCTTATCACAATGCCTTTCTGGTCTGTGCTGAAGCAGGGCATTCTGGCAGCCAAGTGGCTTGACCTTTATTAGTGAGCCTGGTTACCCCCTCTCGGAACCACAGACTTAGAAATCGCCAGCTCATATACAGTGCATAAAATATATTTATATATATACCCTTATACACCATTTTAATAAAAAATATCACAAAATTCTTCTATGTCCCTCGGGAAGAGTGAAAGACGCGCACGTTCATTTTCAGAGCTCCTAGACCTTCCTATAAGAAGTTAGCCAAAAAGTAGCTTCGAAAAACGCTTAGGTTAAGTTTCAGAGTTGCTTCTAATGTACCAAAGCTGGACTTAGACATAATTTCACTCTCACAACATTATGGCTGGTTGGAGACAGTCCGAACCACAAGTACCGGGTCCATGGTTCTGGGCGTATACTGGGGGGACGACTCCCATTAACCCCTGACTATACCGTGGATACGCTTATCACAATGCCTTTTTCGTCTGTGCTGAAGGAGGGCATTCTGGCAGCCAAGTGGCTTGACCTTTATTAGTGAGCCTGGTTACCCCCTCTCGGAACCACAGACTTAGAAATCGCCAGCTCATATACAGTGCATAAAATATATTTATATATATACCCTTATACACCATTTTATTAAAAAATATCACAAAATTCTTCTAAGTCCCTCGGGAAGAGTGAAAGACGCGCACGTTCATTTTCAGACCTCCTAGACCTTCCTATAAGAAGTTAGCCAAACAGTAGCTTCGAAAAACGCTTAGGTTAAGTTTCAGAGTTGCTTCTAATGTACCAAAGCTGGACTTAGACATAATTTCACTCTCACAACATTATGGCTGGTTGGAGACAGTCCGAACCACAAGTACCGGGTCCATGGTTCTGGCCGTATACTGGGGGGACGGGGACGACTCCCATTAACCTCTGACTATACCGGGGATACGCTTATCACAATGCCTTTCTGGTCTGTGCTGAAGCAGGGCATTCTGGCAGCCAAGTGGCTTGACCTTTATTAGTGAGCCTGGTTACCCCCTCTCGGAACCACAGACTTAGAAATCGCCAGCTCATATACAGTGCATAAAATATATTTATATATGTACCCTTATACACCATTTTATTAAAAAATATCACAAAATTCTTCTAAGTCCCTCGGGAAGAGTGAAAGACGCGCACGTTCATTTTCAGAGCTCCTAGACCTTCCTATAAGAAGTTAGCCAAAAAGTAGCTGCGAAAAACGCTTAGGTTAAGTTTCAGAGTTGCTTCTAATGTACCAAAGCTGGACTTAGACATAATTTCCCTCTCACAACATTATGGCTGGTTGGAGACAGTCCGAACCACAAGTACCGGGTCCATGGTTCTGAGCGTATACTGGGGGGAAGACTCCCATTAACCCCTGACTATACCGGGGATACGCTTATCACAATGCCTTTCTGGTCTGTGCTGAAGCAGGGCATTCTGGCAGCCAAGTGGCTTGACCTTTATTAGTGAGCCTGGTTACCCCCTCTCGGAACCACAGACTTAGAAATCGCCAGCTCATATACAGTGCATAAAATATATTTATATATATACCCTTATACACCATTTTAATAAAAAATATCACAAAATTCTTCTATGTCCCTCGGAAAGAGTGAAAGACGCGCACGTTCATTTTCAGTGCTCTTAGACCTTCCTATAAGAAGTTAGCCAAAAAGTAGCTTCGATAAACGCTTAGGTTAAGTTTCAGAGTTGCTTCTATTGTACCAAAGCTGGACTTAGACATAATTTCACTCTCACAACATTATGGCTGGTTGGAGACAGTCCGAACCACAAGTACCGGGTCCATGGTTCTGGCCGTATACTGGGGGGACGGGGACGACTCCCATTAACCCCTGACTATACCGGGGATACGCTTATCACAATGCCTTTCTGGTCTGTGCTGAAGGAGGGCATTCTGGCAGCCAAGTGGCTTGACCTTTATTAGTGAGCCTGGTTACCCCCTCTCGGAACCACAGACTTAGAAATCGCCAGCTCATATACAGTGCATAAAATATATTTATATATATACCCTTATACACCATTTTAATAAAAAAATATCACAAAATTCTTCTAAGTCCCTCGGGAAGAGTGAAAGACGCGCACGTTCATTTTCAGACCTCCTAGACCTTCCTATAAGAAGTTAGCCAAACAGTAGCTTCGAAAAACGCTTAGGTTAAGTTTCAGAGTTGCTTCTAATGTACCAAAGCTGGACTTAGACATAATTTCACTCTCACAACATTATGGCTGGTTGGAGACAGTCCGAACCACAAGTACCGGGTCCATGGTTCTGGCCGTATACTGGGGGGACGGGGACGACTCCCATTAACCCCTGACTATACCGGGGATACGCTTATCACAATGCCTTTCTGGTCTGTGCTGAAGCAGGGCATTCTGGCAGCCAAGTGGCTTGACCTTTATTAGTGAGCCTGGTTACCCCCTCTCGTAACCACAGACTTAGAAATCGCCAGCTCATATACAGTGCATAAAATATATTTATATATATACCCTTATACACCATTTTAATAAAAAATATCACAAAATTCTT
Organism: Ascaphus truei; assembly: GCF_040206685.1. Taxonomy (NCBI): domain Eukaryota; kingdom Metazoa; phylum Chordata; class Amphibia; order Anura; family Ascaphidae; genus Ascaphus; species Ascaphus truei. The sequence continues at coordinate 268,664,922 of NC_134483.1, forward strand.
CTATGTCCCTCGGGAAGAGTGAAAGACGCGCACGTTCATTTTCAGAGCTCCTAGACCTTCCTATAAGAAGTTAGCCAAAAAGTAGCTTCGAAAAACGCTTAGGTTAAGTTTCAGAGTTGCTTCTAATGTACCAAAGCTGGACTTAGACATAATTTCACTCTCACAACATTATGGCTGGTTGGAGACAGTCCGAACCACAAGTACCGGGTCCATGGTTCTGGCCGTATACTGGGGGGACGGGGACGACTCCCATTAACCCCTGACTATACCGGGGATACGCTTATCACAATGCCTTTCTGGTCTGTGCTGAAGCAGGGCATTCTGGCAGCCAAGTGGCTTGACCTTTATTAGTGAGCCTGGTTACCCCCTCTCGGAACCACAGACTTAGAAATCGCCAGCTCATATACAATGCATAAAATATATTTATATAAATACCCTTATACACCATTTTAATAAAAAATATCACAAAATTCTTCCAAGTCCCTCGGGAAGGGTGAAAGACGCGCACGTTCATTTTCAGACCTCCTAGACCTTCCTATAAGAAGTTAGCCAAACAGTAGCTTCGAAAAACGCTTAGGTTAAGTTTCAGAGTTGCTTCTAATGTACCAAAGCTGGACTTAGACATAATTTCACTCTCACAACATTATGGCTGGTTGGAGACAGTCCGAACCACAAGTACCGGGTCCATGGTTCTGGCCGTATACTGGGGGGACGGGGACGACTCCCATTAACCTCTGACTATACCGGGGATACGCTTATCACAATGCCTTTCTGGTCTGTGCTGAAGCAGGGCATTCTGGCAGCCAAGTGGCTTGACCTTTATTAGTGAGCCTGGTTACCCCCTCTCGGAACCACAGACTTAGAAATCGCCAGCTCATATACAGTGCATAAAATATATTTATATATATACCCTTATACACCATTTTATTAAAAAATATCACAAAATTCTTCTAAGTCCCTCGGGAAGAGTGAAAGACGCGCACGTTCATTTTCAGAGCTCCTAGACCTTCCTATAAGAAGTTAGCCAAAAAGTAGCTGCGAAAAACGCTTAGGTTAAGTTTCAGAGTTGCTTCTAATGTACCAAAGCTGGACTTAGACATAATTTCACTCTCACAACATTATGGCTGGTTGGAGACAGTCCGAACCACAAGTACCGGGTCCATGGTTCTGAGCGTATACTGGGGGGAAGACTCCCATTAACCCCTGACTATACCGGGGATACGCTTATCACAATGCCTTTCTGGTCTGTGCTGAAGCAGGGCATTCTGGCAGCCAAGTGGCTTGACCTTTATTAGTGAGCCTGGTTACCCCCTCTCGGAACCACAGACTTAGAAATCGCCAGCTCATATACAGTGCATAAAATATATTTATATATATACCCTTATACACCATTTTAATAAAAAATATCACAAAATTCTTCTAAGTCCCTCGGAAAGAGTGAAAGACGCGCACGTTCATTTTCAGTGCTCTTAGACCTTCCTATAAGAAGTTAGCCAAAAAGTAGCTTCGATAAACGCTTAGGTTAAGTTTCAGAGTTGCTTCTATTGTACCAAAGCTGGACTTAGACATAATTTCACTCTCACAACATTATGGCTGGTTGGAGACAGTCCGAACCACAAGTACCGGGTCCATGGTTCTGGGCGTATACTGGGGGGACGGGGACGACTCCCATTAACCCCTGACTATACCGGGGATACGCTTATCACAATGCCTTTCTGGTCTGTGCTGAAGGAGGGCATTCTGGCAGCCAAGTGGCTTGACCTTTATTAGTGAGCCTGGTTACCCCCTCTCGGAACCACAGACTTAGAAATCGCCAGCTCATATACAGTGCATAAAATATATTTATATATATACCCTTATACACCATTTTAATAAAAAAATATCACAAAATTCTTCTAAGTCCCTCGGGAAGAGTGAAAGACGCGCACGTTCATTTTCAGACCTCCTAGACCTTCCTATAAGAAGTTAGCCAAACAGTAGCTTCGAAAAACGCTTAGGTTAAGTTTCAGAGTTGCTTCTAATGTACCAAAGCTGGACTTAGACATAATTTCACTCTCACAACATTATGGCTGGTTGGAGACAGTCCGAACCACAAGTACCGGGTCCATGGTTCTGGCCGTATACTGGGGGGACGGGGACGACTCCCATTAACCCCTGACTATACCGGGGATACGCTTATCACAATGCCTTTCTGGTCTGTGCTGAAGCAGGGCATTCTGACAGCCAAGTGGCTTGACCTTTATTAGTGAGCCTGGTTACCCCCTCTCGTAACCACAGACTTAGAAATCGCCAGCTCATATACAGTGCATAAAATATATTTATATATATACCCTTATACACCATTTTAATAAAAAATATCACAAAATTCTTCTATGTCCCTCGGGAAGAGTGAAAGACGCGCACGTTCATTTTCAGAGCTCCTAGACCTTCCTATAAGAAGTTAGCCAAAAAGTAGCTTCGAAAAACGCTTAGGTTAAGTTTCAGAGTTGCTTCTAATGTACCAAAGCTGGACTTAGACATAATTTCACTCTCACAACATTATGGCTGGTTGGAGACAGTCCGAACCACAAGTACCGGGTCCATGGTTCTGGCCGTATACTGGGGGGACGGGGACGACTCCCATTAACCCCTGACTATACCGGGGATACGCTTATCACAATGCCTTTCTGGTCTGTGCTGAAGCAGGGCATTCTGGCAGCCAAGTGGCTTGACCTTTATTAGTGAGCCTGGTTACCCCCTCTCGGAACCACAGACTTAGAAATCGCCAGCTCATATACAATGCATAAAATATATTTATATAAATACCCTTATACACCATTTTAATAAAAAATATCACAAAATTCTTCTAAGTCCCTCGGGAAGAGTGAAAGACGCGCACGTTCATTTTCAGAGCTCCTAGACCTTCCTATTAGAAGTTAGCCAAAAAGTAGCTTCGAAAAACGCTTAGGTTAAGTTTCAGAGTTGCTTCTAATGTACCAAAGCTGGACTTAGACATAATTTCACTCTCACAACATTATGGCTGGTTGGAGACAGTCCGAACCACAAGTACCGGGTCCATGGTTCTGGCCGTATACTGGGGGGACGGGGACGACTCCAATTAACCCCTGACTATACCGGGGATACGCTTATCACAATGCCTTTCTGGTCTGTGCTGAAGCAGGGCATTCTGGCAGCCAAGTGGCTTGACCTTTATTAGTAATCCTGGTTACCCCCTCTCGGAACCACAGACTTAGAAATCGCCAGCTCATATACAGAGCATAAAATATATTTATATATATACCCTTATACACCATTTTATTAAAAAATATCACAAAATTCTTCTAAGTCCCTCGGGAAGAGTGAAAGACGCGCACGTTCATTTTAAGACCTCCTAGACCTTCCTATAAGAAGTTAGCCAAAAAGTAGCTTCGATAAACGCTTAGGTTAAGTTTCAGAGTTGCTTCTATTGTACCAAAGCTGGACTTAGACATAATTTCACTCTCACAACATTATGGCTGGTTGGAGACAGTCCGAACCACAAGTACCGGGTCCATGGTTCTGGCCGTATACTGGGGGGACGGGGACGACTCCCATTAACCCCTGACTATACCGGGGATACGCTTATCACAATGCCTTTCTGGTCTGTGCTGAAGGAGGGCATTCTGGCAGCCAAGTGGCTTGACCTTTATTAGTGAGCCTGGTTACCCCCTCTCGGAACCACAGACTTAGAAATCGCCAGCTCATATACAGTGCATAAAATATATTTATATATATACCCTTATACACCATTTTAATAAAAAATATCACAAAATTCTTCTAAGTCCCTTGGGAAGAGTGAAATACGCGCACGTTCATTTTCAGAGCTCCTAGACCTTCCTATAAGAAGTTAGCCAAAAAGTAGCTGCGAAAAACGCTTAGGTTAAGTTTCAGAGTTGCTTCTAATGTACCAAAGCTGGACTTAGACATAATTTCACTCTCACAACATTATGGCTGGTTGGAGACAGTCCGAACCACAAGTACCGGGTCCATGGTTCTGGGCGTATACTGGGGGGAAGACTCCCATTAACCCCTGACTATACCGGGGATACGCTTATCACAATGCCTTTCTGGTCTGTGCTGAAGCAGGGCATTCTGGCAGCCAAGTGGCTTGACCTTTATTAGTGAGCCTGGTTACCCCCTCTCGTAACCACAGACTTAGAAATCGCCAGCTCATATACAGTGCATAAAATATATTTATATATATACCCTTATACACCATTTTAATAAAAAATATCACAAAATTCTTCTAAGTCCCTCGGGAAGAGTGAAAGACGCGCACGTTCATTTTCAGAGCTCCTAGACCTTCTTATAAGAAGTTAGCCAAAAAGTAACTTCGAAAAACGCTTAGGTTAAGTTTCAGAGTTGCTTCTAATGTACCAAAGCTGGACTTAGACATAATTTCACTCTCACAACATTATGGCTGGTTGGAGACAGTCCGAACCACAAGTACCGGGTCCATGGTTCTGGCCGTATACTGGGGGGACGGGGACGACTCCCATTAACCCCTGACTATACCAGGGATACGCTTATCACAATGCCTTTCTGGTCTGTGCTGAAGCAGGGCATTCTGGCAGCAGAGTGGCTTGACCTTTATTAGTGAGCCTGGTTACCTCCTCTCGGAACCACAGACTTAGAAATCGCCAGCTCATATACAATGCATAAAATATATTTATATATATACCCTTATACACCATTTTAATAAAAAATATCACAAAATTCTTCTAAGTCCCTCGGGAAGAGTGAAAGACGCGCACGTTCATTTTCAGAGCTCCTAGACCTTCCTATAAGAAGTTAGCCAAAAAGTAGCTTCGAAAAACGCTTAGGTTAAGTTTCAGAGTTGCTTCTAATGTACCAAAGCTGGACTTAGACATAATTTCACTCTCACAACATTATGGCTGGTTGGAGACAGTCCGAACCACAAGTACCGGGTCCATGGTTCTGGGCGTATACTGGGGGGACGACTCCCATTAACCCCTGACTATACCGTGGATACGCTTATCACAATGCCTTTCTGGTCTGTGCTGAAGGAGGGCATTCTGGCAGCCAAGTGGCTTGACCTTTATTAGTGAGCCTGGTTACCCCCTCTCGGAACCACAGACTTAGAAATCGCCAGCTCATATACAGTGCATAAAATATATTTATATATATACCCTTATACACCATTTTATTAAAAAATATCACAAAATTATTCTAAGTCCCTCGGGAAGAGTGAAAGACGCGCACGTTCATTTTCAGACCTCCTAGACCTTCCTATAAGAAGTTAGCCAAACAGTAGCTTCGAAAAACGCTTAGGTTAAGTTTCAGAGTTGCTTCTAATGTACCAAAGCTGGACTTAGACATAATTTCACTCTCACAACATTATGGCTTGTTGGAGACAGTCCGAACCACAAGTACCGGGTCCATGGTTCTGGCCGTATACTGGGGGGACGGGGACGACTCCCATTAACCTCTGACTATACCGGGGATACGCTTATCACAATGCCTTTCTGGTCTGTGCTGAAGCAGGGCATTCTGGCAGCCAAGTGGCTTGACCTTTATTAGTGAGCCTGGTTACCCCCTCTCGGAACCACAGACTTAGAAATCGCCAGCTCATATACAGTGCATAAAATATATTTATATATATACCCTTATACACCATTTTATTAAAAAATATCACAAAATTCTTCTAAGTCCCTCGGGAAGAGTGAAAGACGCGCACGTTCATTTTCAGAGCTCCTAGACCTTCCTATAAGAAGTTAGCCAAAAAGTAGCTGCGAAAAACGCTTAGGTTAAGTTTCAGAGTTGCTTCTAATGTACCAAAGCTGGACTTAGACATAATTTCACTCTCACAACATTATGGCTGGTTGGAGACAGTCCGAACCACAAGTACCGGGTCCATGGTTCTGAGCATATACTGGGGGGAAGACTCCCATTAACCCCTGACTATACCGGGGATACGCTTATCACAATGCCTTTCTGGTCTGTGCTGAAGCAGGGCATTCTGGCAGCCAAGTGGCTTGACCTTTATTAGTGAGCCTGGTTACCCCCTCTCGGAACCACAGACTTAGAAATCGCCAGCTCATATACAGTGCATAAAATATATTTATATATATACCCTTATACACCATTTTAATAAAAAATATCACAAAATTCTTCTAAGTCCCTCGGAAAGAGTGAAAGACGCGCACGTTCATTTTCAGTGCTCTTAGACCTTCCTATAAGAAGTTAGCCAAAAAGTAGCTTCGATAAACGCTTAGGTTAAGTTTCAGAGTTGCTTCTATTGTACCAAAGCTGGACTTAGACATAATTTCACTCTCACAACATTATGGCTGGTTGGAGACAGTCCGAACCACAAGTACCGGGTCCATGGTTCTGGCCGTATACTGGGGGGACGGGGACGACTCCCATTAACCCCTGACTATACCGGGGATACGCTTATCACAATGCCTTTCTGGTCTGTGCTGAAGGAGGGCATTCTGGCAGCCAAGTGGCTTGACCTTTATTAGTGAGCCTGGTTACCCCCTCTCGGAACCACAGACTTAGAAATCGCCAGCTCATATACAGTGCATAAAATATATTTATATATATACCCTTATACACCATTTTAATAAAAAAATATCACAAAATTCTTCTAAGTCCCTCGGGAAGAGTGAAAGACGCGCACGTTCATTTTCAGACCTCCTAGACCTTCCTATAAGAAGTTAGCCAAACAGTAGCTTCGAAAAACGCTTAGGTTAAGTTTCAGAGTTGCTTCTAATGTACCAAAGCTGGACTTAGACATAATTTCACTCTCACAACATTATGGCTGGTTGGAGACAGTCCGAACCAAAAGTACCGGGTCCATGGTTCTGGCCGTATACTGGGGGGACGGGGACGACTCCCATTAACCCCTGACTATACCGGGGATACGCTTATCACAATGCCTTTCTGGTCTGTGCTGAAGCAGGGCATTCTGGCAGCCAAGTGGCTTGACCTTTATTAGTGAGCCTGGTTACCCCCTCTCGTAACCACAGACTTAGAAATCGCCAGCTCATATACAGTGCATAAAATATATTTATATATATACCCTTATACACCATTTTAATAAAAAATATCACAAAATTCTTCTATGTCCCTCGGGAAGAGTGAAAGACGCGCACGTTCATTTTCAGAGCTCCTAGACCTTCCTATAAGAAGTTAGCCAAAAAGTAGCTTCGAAAAACGCTTAGGTTAAGTTTCAGAGTTGCTTCTAATGTACCAAAGCTGGACTTAAACATAATTTCACTCTCACAACATTATGGCTGGTTGGAGACAGTCCGAACCACAAGTACCGGGTCCATGGTTCTGGCCGTATACTGGGGGGACGGGGACGACTCCCATTAACCCCTGACTATACCGGGGATACGCTTATCACAATGCCTTTCTGGTCTGTGCTGAAGCAGGGCATTCTGGCAGCCAAGTGGCTTGACCTTTATGAGTGAGCCTGGTTACCCCCTCTCGGAACCACAGACTTAGAAATCGCCAGCTCATATACAATGCATAAAATATATTTATATAAATACCCTTATACACCATTTTAATAAAAAATATCACAAAATTCTTCTAAGTCCCTCGGGAAGAGTGAAAGACGCGCACGTTCATTTTCAGAGCTCCTAGACCTTCCTATTAGAAGTTAGCCAAAAAGTAGCTTCGAAAAACGCTTAGGTTAAGTTTCAGAGTTGCTTCTAATGTACCAAAGCTGGACTTAGACATAATTTCACTCTCACAACATTATGGCTGGTTGGAGACAGTCCGAACCACAAGTACCGGGTCCATGGTTCTGGGCGTATACTGGGGGGACGACTCCCATTAACCCCTGACTATACCGGGGATACGCTTATCACAATGCCTTTCTGGTCTGTGCTGAAGGAGGGCATTCTGGCAGCCAAGTGGCTTGACCTTTATTAGTGAGCCTGGTTACCCCCTCTCGGAACCACAGACTTAGAAATCGCCAGCTCATATACAGTGCATAAAATATATTTATATATATACCCTTATACACCATTTTAATAAAAAATATCACAAAATTCTTCTATGTCCCTCGGGAAGAGTGAAAGACGCGCACGTTCATTTTCAGAGCTCCTAGACCTTCCTATAAGAAGTTAGCCAAAAAGTAGCTTCGAAAAACGCTTAGGTTAAGTTTCAGAGTTGCTTCTAATGTACCAAAGCTGGACTTAGACATAATTTCACTCTCACAACATTATGGCTGGTTGGAGACAGTCCGAACCACAAGTACCGGGTCCATGGTTCTGGCCGTATACTGGGGGGACGGGGACGACTCCCATTAACCCCTGACTATACCGGGGATACGCTTATCACAATGCCTTTCTGGTCTGTGCTGAAGCAGGGCATTCTGGCAGCCAAGTGGCTTGACCTTTATTAGTGAGCCTGGATACCCCCTCTCGGAACCACAGACTTAGAAATCGCCAGCTCATATACAATGCATAAAATATATTTATATAAATACCCTTATACACCATTTTAATAAAAAATATCACAAAATTCTTCTAAGTCCCTCGGGAAGAGTGAAAGACGCGCACGTTCATTTTCAGAGCTCCTAGACCTTCCTATTAGAAGTTAGCCAAAAAGTAGCTTCGAAAAACGCTTAGGTTAAGTTTCAGAGTTGCTTCTAATGTACCAAAGCTGGACTTAGACATAATTTCACTCTCACAACATTATGGCTGGTTGGAGACAGTCCGAACCACAAGTACCGGGTCCATGGTTCTGGGCGTATACTGGGGGGACGACTCCCATTAACCCCTGACTATACCGGGGATACGCTTATCACAATGCCTTTCTGGTCTGTGCTGAAGGAGGGCATTCTGGCAGCCAAGTGGCTTGACCTTTATTAGTGAGCCTGGTTACCCCCTCTCGGAACCACAGACTTAGAAATCGCCAGCTCATATACAGTGCATAAAATATATTTATATATATACCCTTATACACCATTTTAATAAAAAATATCACAAAATTCTTCTAAGTCCCTCTGGAAGAGTGAAAGACGCGCACGTTCATTTTCAGACCTCCTAGACCTTCCTATAAAAAGTTAGCCAAGCAGTAGCTTCGAAAAACGCTTAGGTTAAGTTTCAGAGTTGCTTCTAATGTACCAAAGCTGGACTTAGACATAATTTCACTCTCACAACATTATGGCTGGTTGGAGACAGTCCGAACCACAAGTACCGGGTCCATGGTTCTGGCCGTATACTGGGGGGACGGGGACGACTCCAATTAACCCCTGACTATACCGGGGATACGCTTATCACAATGCCTTTCTGGTCTGTGCTGAAGCAGGGCATTCTGGCAGCCAAGTGGCTTGACCTTTATTAGTGATCCTGGTTACCCCCTCTCGGAACCACAGACTTAGAAATCGCCAGCTCATATACAGTGCATAAAATATATTTATATATATACCCTTATACACCATTTTATTAAAAAATATCACAAAATTCTTCTAAGTCCCACGGGAAGAGTGAAAGACGCGCACGTTCATTTTCAGACCTCCTAGACCTTCCTATAAGAAGTTAGCCAAACAGTAGCTTCGAAAAACGCTTAGGTTAAGTTTCAGAGTTGCTTCTAATGTACCAAAGCTGGACTTAGACATAATTTCACTCTCACAACATTATGGCTGGTTGGAGACAGTCCGAACCACAAGTACCGGGTCCATGGTTCTGGCCGTATACTGGGGGGACGGGGACGACTCCCATTAACCTCTGACTATACCGGGGATACGCTTATCACAATGCCTTTCTGGTCTGTGCTGAAGCAGGGCATTCTGGCAGCCAAGTGGCTTGAACTTTATTAGTGAGCCTGGATACCCCCTCTCGGAACCACAGACTTAGAAATCGCCAGCTCATATACAGTGCATAAAATATATTTATATATATACCCTTATACACCATTTTATTAAAAAATATCACAAAATTCTTCTAAGTCCCTCGGGAAGAGTGAAAGACGCGCACGTTCATTTTCAGAGCTCCTAGACCTTCCTATAAGAAGTTAGCCAAAAAGTAGCTGCGAAAAACGCTTAGGTTAAGTTTCAGAGTTGCTTCTAATGTACCAAAGCTGGACTTAGACATAATTTCACTCTCACAACATTATGGCTGGTTGGAGACAGTCCGAACCACAAGTACCGGGTCCATGGTTCTGGCCGTATACTGGGGGGACGGGGACGACTCCCATTAACCCCTGACTATACCGGGGATACGCTTATCACAATGCCTTTCTGGTCTGTGCTGAAGCAGGGCATTCTGGCAGCCAAGTGGCTTGACCTTTATGAGTGAGCCTGGTTACCCCCTCTCGGAACCACAGACTTAGAAATCGCCAGCTCATATACAATGCATAAAATATATTTATATAAATACCCTTATACACCATTTTAATAAAAAATATCACAAAATTCTTCTAAGTCCCTCGGGAAGAGTGAAAGACGCGCACGTTCATTTTCAGAGCTCCTAGACCTTCCTATTAGAAGTTAGCCAAAAAGTAGCTTCGAAAAACGCTTAGGTTAAGTTTCAGAGTTGCTTCTAATGTACCAAAGCTGGACTTAGACATAATTTCACTCTCACAACATTATGGCTGGTTGGAGACAGTCCGAACCACAAGTACCGGGTCCATGGTTCTGGGCGTATACTGGGGGGACGACTCCCATTAACCCCTGACTATACCGGGGATACGCTTATCACAATGCCTTTCTGGTCTGTGCTGAAGGAGGGCATTCTGGCAGCCAAGTGGCTTGACCTTTATTAGTGAGCCTGGTTACCCCCTCTCGGAACCACAGACTTAGAAATCGCCAGCTCATATACAGTGCATAAAATATATTTATATATATACCCTTATACACCATTTTAATAAAAAATATCACAAAATTCTTCTATGTCCCTCGGGAAGAGTGAAAGACGCGCACGTTCATTTTCAGAGCTCCTAGACCTTCCTATAAGAAGTTAGCCAAAAAGTAGCTTCGAAAAACGCTTAGGTTAAGTTTCAGAGTTGCTTCTAATGTACCAAAGCTGGACTTAGACATAATTTCACTCTCACAACATTATGGCTGGTTGGAGACAGTCCGAACCACAAGTACCGGGTCCATGGTTCTGGCCGTATACTGGGGGGACGGGGACGACTCCCATTAACCCCTGACTATACCGGGGATACGCTTATCACAATGCCTTTCTGGTCTGTGCTGAAGCAGGGCATTCTGGCAGCCAAGTGGCTTGACCTTTATTAGTGAGCCTGGTTACCCCCTCTCGGAACCACAGACTTAGAAATCGCCAGCTCATATACAATGCATAAAATATATTTATATAAATACCCTTATACACCATTTTAATAAAAAATATCACAAAATTCTTCTAAGTCCCTCGGGAAGAGTGAAAGACGCGCACGTTCATTTTCAGAGCTCCTAGACCTTCCTATTAGAAGTTAGCCAAAAAGTAGCTTCGAAAAACGCTTAGGTTAAGTTTCAGAGTTGCTTCTAATGTACCAAAGCTGGACTTAGACATAATTTCACTCTCACAACATTATGGCTGGTTGGAGACAGTCCGAACCACAAGTACCGGGTCCATGGTTCTGGCCGTATACTGGGGGGACGACTCCCATTAACCCCTGACTATACCGGGGATACGCTTATCACAATGCCTTTCTGGTCTGTGCTGAAGCAGGGCATTCTGGCAGCCAAGTGGCTTGACCTTTATTAGTGATCCTGGTTACCCCCTCTCGGAACCACAGACTTAGAAATCGCCAGCTCATATACAGTGCATAAAATATATTTATATATATACCCTTATACACCATTTTATTAAAAAATATCACAAAATTCTTCTAAGTCCCACGGGAAGAGTGAAAGACGCGCACGTTCATTTTCAGACCTCCTAGACCTTCCTATAAGAAGTTAGCCAAACAGTAGCTTCGAAAAACGCTTAGGTTAAGTTTCAGAGTTGCTTCTAATGTACCAAAGCTGGACTTAGACATAATTTCACTCTCACAACATTATGGCTGGTTGGAGACAGTCCGAACCACAAGCACCGGGTCCATGGTTCTGGCCGTATACTGGGGGGACGGGGACGACTCCCATTAACCTCTGACTATACCGGGGATACGCTTATCACAATGCCTTTCTGGTCTGTGCTGAAGCAGGGCATTCTGGCAACCAAGTGGCTTGACCTTTATTAGTGAGCCTGGATACCCCCTCTCGGAACCACAGACTTAGAAATCGCCAGCTCATATACAGTGCATAAAATATATTTATATATATACCCTTATACACCATTTTATTAAAAAATATCACAAAATTCTTCTAAGTCCCTCGGGAAGAGTGAAAGACGCGCACGTTCATTTTCAGAGCTCCTAGACCTTCCTATAAGAAGTTAGCCAAAAAGTAGCTGCGAAAAACGCTTAGGTTAAGTTTCAGAGTTGCTTCTAATGTACCAAAGCTGGACTTAGACATAATTTCACTCTCACAACATTATGGCTGGTTGGAGACAGTCCGAACCACAAGTACCGGGTCCATGGTTCTGGGCGTATCCTGGGGGGAAGACTCCCATTAACCCCTGACTATACCGGGGATACGCTTATCACAATGCCTTTCTGGTCTGTGCTGAAGCAGGGCATTCTGGCAGCCAAGTGGCTTGACCTTTATTAGTGGGCCTGGTTACCCCCTCTCGGAACCACAGACTTAGAAATCGCCAGCTCATATACAGTGCATAAAATATATTTATATATATACCCTTATACACCATTTTAATAAAAAATATCACAAAATTCTTCTAAGTCCCTCGGAAAGAGTGAAAGACGCGCACGTTCATTTTCAGTGCTCTTAGACCTTCCTATAAGAAGTTAGCCAAAAAGTAGCTTCGATAAACGCTTAGGTTAAGTTTCAGAGTTGCTTCTATTGTACCAAAGCTGGACTTAGACATAATTTCACTCTCACAACATTATGGCTGGTTGGAGACAGTCCGAACCTCAAGTACCGGGTCCATGGTTCTGGGCGTATCCTGGGGGGAAGACTCCCATTAACCCCTGACTATACCGGGGATACGCTTATCACAATGCCTTTCTGGTCTGTGCTGAAGCAGGGCATTCTGGCAGCCAAGTGGCTTGACCTTTATTAGTGAGCCTGGTTACCCCCTCTCGGAACCACAGACTTAGAAATCGCCAGCTCATATACAGTGCATAAAATATATTTATATATATACCCTTATACACCATTTTAATAAAAAATATCACAAAATTCTTCTAAGTACCTCGGGAAGAGTGAAAGACGCGCACGTTCATTTTCAGTGCTCTTAGACCTTCCTATAAGAAGTTAGCCAAAAAGTAGCTTCGATAAACGCTTAGGTTAAGTTTCAGAGTTGCTTCTATTGTACCAAAGCTGGACTTAGACATAATTTCACTCTCACAACATTATGGCTGTTTGGAGACAGTCCGAACCACAAGTACCGGGTACATGGTTCTGGCCGTATACTGGGGGGACGGGGACGACTCCCATTAACCCCTGACTATACCGGGGATACGCTTATCACAATGCCTTTCTGGTCTGTGCTGAAGGAGGGCATTCTGGCAGCCAAGTGGCTTGACCTTTATTAGTGAGCCTGGTTACCCCCTCTCGTAACCACAGACTTAGAAATCGCCAGCTCATATACAGTGCATAAAATATATTTATATATATACCCTTATACACCAGAGAAGAAACAAAAATGCACAAAAGCGCACAAGGGAAAGGATTAGTATTAATTTATTAAAACAAACACATAAACAGCTGAGGGGATCCAACCCCTCCTCAGCTCAAAGGAGTAGCTGCCTAGAAATATAAAAACCATATATATGGTCTCTAAACATATACAAATCTAACACAGTAAACCATACACAACATAAGAAAAAACACACAATCAATGTAAAATAAACAAAGAAAGTATTAACAGCTCAAGGAAGTAAGGGTTAAAACCGCCATAGAGAGCTATAATACTGCTGACAGGGGGAAACGAACACTCACACTGAGGCAGAGAAGGGGGACCTCTGATGACCGTATGAATCCGGATCACGGCATCAAGGAAGAATGGAAACAGCCACCTCTGGAGCCTCAGGCAAGCTCCGTTTCAGCCTCTCAGCAAACACGCGCAGAATGACCTGTCGTGACCTCTACGCGTTTCGCACCACGTGCTTCGTCAGGAGGTCACGTACAGCGTCATCTGCGCGTATTTGTAGGAAAAAGGGAATCAGTTAGGACGGCCCCCTTATGACGCCAAACCCAATGCCCTTAGAATGCCAGTAGTATATTTAAAGTGATGCTACCTCTTTCCATTGCAATGTCATGTGTTACAGCGATCACGTGTTGCAGGTTTATACGAATCCGAACCTGCAATGCTTACATGGACATGAACATAACATAACTTAAGATCATCAACTTATATATACACTGAATTAGAGCCAAAACAAATTTTTATTTTACACATTAATTGCACATAATAAGACTATATTTCATCTTTAAAGTACCCAATAAATTAAAATTGATACATATAGTGCTTTAATTAAAACATATAATGTTAATACATATACCATAAAAATGAGAGACAAATATAATATTAAACAATTAATGAAAATGAAGATGAAATTAAACATACATTAAACCAAATATTTTATCTTAAAAATGGAGTAAGCTCAATAAGTTCATTAAAACCAATAGGATGTCTAGTTTGCATTTCATAGATCCAATACTGTTCTCGTTTTAATAGATGATTATCTCTATTGCCTTGTCTGCTGTTCATTTGGATATGTTCAAGCCCTTTAAATGTGATGCAACTGGGGTCATTGTTGTGAATCTCTTTAAAGTGTTTTAAAAGTGGTGTAAGCGGCATACCTTTAGCTGTACTTTTCGGTATGTTTTTTACGTTTCTCAAATGTTCTAACATACGCATTTTCAGTGGCCGTTTTGTCTTACCAATGTACTGTAAGTTACAGTTACATTGCAAGACGTAAACCACATGCGTAGTCTGACAGTTGATGAAACTATTGGTGTTGTAACTCCGCTTAGTGGCACAAGACATGACTGTATTTCCTTTACAGATATGTTTACATGCCTTGCACTTCCCACATTTATATGTGCCTTTAATACCCAAGCGATCTTTAATGTCACCAGAAGCAATGGCTTTTCTGGTGATTTGGCTTGGGGCCAACATGTTTTTTATATTTGGCGCACGTTTAAACACTATCCCAGGTTGTGAATTTAACTGAGGGCCCAATACAGGGTCCATTTTCAGTATTCCCCAGTGTTTTTTTAGGATTTTCCTGACCCCATTATGCATATCACTGAACTGAGTTATAAAAGCAGGGATTTTTGTATTTTTACTTTTGTCCCTCTTGTTTTTATTATATTTCATCAGTGATTTCCTTTCTATTTTTTCCAGTTTCTTTATTGAGGAATCTATCAGTTCCTCATTATACTTTTTATCGAGAAATCTTGTTTTGAGGAACTTAGATTGTATATCGAATTCCTCAACCTTAGAGTCATTTCTCTTTAGTCTTAGAAACTGGTTAAAGGGAATGTTCTGAACCCATCTTTTGTCATGACAGCTAAGAGGGTCAAGATAAGAATTGACGTTAGTGGCTTTGAAGTGTGTTTTGGTCTGAACTGTATTGGATTCAATATATATTTCCAAATCGAGGAAATTAATGCTAACTGGACTGTTGACACCACTAAATTTTAAATTAAATTGATTTGTATTTAGTTGATCAACAAATCCAAGATAGGATTCCTCAGTTCCCTCCCACACAATGATGATGTCATCGATATATCTCCTCCACAGCCTCAGCTGTGGAGGAGAACATCGAAATACCTCAAGCGACTCCCACAGTCCCATATATAGGTTAGCGAACGATGGGGCAAACGTAGTCCCCATCGCCGTCCCCAAGATTTGTAGAAAATAAAGGGAATCAAACATAAAATAATTGTGACCCAAAATGAATTCAATTGATGTGAGAATAAATTCAATTTGGGTTATAGGTAATAATTGTGGGTTCATAAGAAAATGTCTTGTTGCCTCTATACCTTTTTGGTGGGGGATGCTTGTGTATAATGCTTGCACATCTAAAGTGGCTAATCTACAACTATCATTCCAAACAAAATTATCCAAAACCTGCAAAACCATAGTGGTGTCTTTAAGGTGAGATGGAAGTGATGTGACTAGTGATTGTAAGTAAAAATCAATATACGTGGACAAATTAGATGTAATAGAATCGATTCCTGAAATAATAGGGCGTCCAGGTGGGGAAGTGAGGGATTTATGAATCTTGGGGATGTAGTAAAAGATAGGGACTGTGGGTGTCTCAATGAGTATATATTCATATTCTGACTTAGACAAAATTCCAATTTCAAGAGCCTCAGTCAAATGTTTTTTGATGAGTCCCAAATATTCTCGAGTTGGATCTCGCTCTAAAGAAACATAGGTGGTTTTATCCTCCAAAATACGGTAAGCCTCTTTAAAATAGTCCTCTTTATCCAAGAGGACTATTCCACCCCCTTTGTCAGCTGACCTCAAGACAATATCTGGGTTGGCTTTCAGGGTGTTTATACTTTTACGTTCCTCCCAGGTAAGATTGGAATGGTGTTTGGAGGATCTTTTTTTTTACACATTTCTTTAAAGTCCCTTTCCACCAGTTTACCAAATAGGTCAATATTATGTCCTCTAGAGGCATATGGGTAGAAGACTGAATTGGGCTTAAATCCTGTATGAAGATAACCACTGAAATTGACAAAATCTGGGTCACTTTCTCTTAAAAGGGCTTCAAGGTCCTCAATTAGTGCTACATCTTCAATATCATGCTCTATAGGTTTTTTAATTTGAGTGTTAGCTAGTTTGTCACCAGAGCTACTAAAATGACGCTGTAATGTCATTTTCCTCAAATATTTTTGAAGGTCAATGTATAGATCAAACTCTTTCGCATCCCTTGTAGGTGCAAAGGTGAGCCCCTTCTTTAGCACCTGAAAGAGATGGTGATCTATAGTGAGCGAAGATAGGTTAAATATCCCGCTAGCGATTAATGTTAATGACTCAGGGATCCCCTCTTTGTGGGCGGGCTTTCTCCCTCCTCTCTTACCTCGTCTGAGTATCCCCTTTTGCGGTTCACTTTTGTCAGGGGATTTGAGGGAGGGTTGTCTAGATCCCAGCTCGGTCTTTTGAGCTTGTTTTTTGTTGTTTTCTGAAAAAAACAGTCATTATTATCATCATTCTCACTGACACTTCCCTTACCTCTTAATTTTGAGAATTTGTTAGAAACCGGGATATCAAATTCTATATGTTTGTCTTCCTTAGGAGTATATTGTTCTCTCCTTGGATGTTTATATTTATGTTTGATATCATTTGGCTTCCCATTTTTGCCCACTGTTGACCAATTATCACTATGGCGTCTCTCTCTATATTTGTATTGTTGATAGGGCCCTTCCTTAGAGTGATCTTTTTTGTTCTCATAGTGTGGTCTTTTTGAATTTTTATTCATTTTATTGGCTTTCTCATTATTCTGAGGATTTTTTAGAGATTTATTGGTTTTTGGAATGGCACCGGATCGATTTTGATCCTTTTTCCCTTTTTACCTATAACCCAAATTGAATTTATTCTCACATCAATTGAATTCATTTTGGGTCACAATTATTTTATGTTTGATTCCCTTTATTTTCTACAAATCTTGGGGACGGCGATGGGGACTACGTTTGCCCCATCGTTCGCTAACCTATATATGGGACTGTGGGAGTCGCTTGAGGTATTTCGATGTTCTCCTCCACAGCTGAGGCTGTGGAGGAGATATATCGATGACATCATCATTGTGTGGGAGGGAACTGAGGAATCCTATCTTGGATTTGTTGATCAACTAAATACAAATCAATTTAATTTAAAATTTAGTGGTGTCAACAGTCCAGTTAGCATTAATTTCCTCGATTTGGAAATATATATTGAATCCAATACAGTTCAGACCAAAACACACTTCAAAGCCACTAACGTCAATTCTTATCTTGACCCTCTTAGCTGTCATGACAAAAGATGGGTTCAGAACATTCCCTTTAACCAGTTTCTAAGACTAAAGAGAAATGACTCTAAGGTTGAGGAATTCGATATACAATCTAAGTTCCTCAAAACAAGATTTCTCGATAAAAAGTATAATGAGGAACTGATAGATTCCTCAATAAAGAAACTGGAAAAAATAGAAAGGAAATCACTGATGAAATATAATAAAAACAAGAGGGACAAAAGTAAAAATACAAAAATCCCTGCTTTTATAACTCAGTTCAGTGATATGCATAATGGGGTCAGGAAAATCCTAAAAAAACACTGGGGAATACTGAAAATGGACCCTGTATTGGGCCCTCAGTTAAATTCACAACCTGGGATAGTGTTTAAACGTGCGCCAAATATAAAAAACATGTTGGCCCCAAGCCAAATCACCAGAAAAGCCATTGCTTCTGGTGACATTAAAGATCGCTTGGGTATTAAAGGCACATATAAATGTGGGAAGTGCAAGGCATGTAAACATATCTGTAAAGGAAATACAGTCATGTCTTGTGCCACTAAGCGGAGTTACAACACCAATAGTTTCATCAACTGTCAGACTACGCATGTGGTTTACGTCTTGCAATGTAACTGTAACTTACAGTACATTGGTAAGACAAAACGGCCACTGAAAATGCGTATGTTAGAACATTTGAGAAACGTAAAAAACATACCGAAAAGTACAGCTAAAGGTATGCCGCTTACACCACTTTTAAAACACTTTAAAGAGATTCACAACAATGACCCCAGTTGCATCACATTTAAAGGGCTTGAACATATCCAAATGAACAGCAGACAAGGCAATAGAGATAATCATCTATTAAAACGAGAACAGTATTGGATCTATGAAATGCAAACTAGACATCCTATTGGTTTTAATGAACTTATTGAGCTTACTCCATTTTTAAGATAAAATATTTGGTTTAATGTATGTTTAATTTCATCTTCATTTTCATTAATTGTTTAATATTATATTTGTCTCTCATTTTTATGGTATATGTATTAACATTATATGTTTTAATTAAAGCACTATATGTATCAATTTTAATTTATTGGGTACTTTAAAGATGAAATATAGTCTTATTATGTGCAATTAATGTGTAAAATAAAAATTTGTTTTGGCTCTAATTCAGTGTATATATAAGTTGATGATCTTAAGTTATGTTATGTTCATGTCCATGTAAGCATTGCAGGTTCGGATTCGTATAAACCTGCAACACGTGATCGCTGTAACACATGACATTGCAATGGAAAGAGGTAGCATCACTTTAAATATACTACTGGCATTCTAAGGGCATTGGGTTTGGCGTCATAAGGGGGCCGTCCTAACTGATTCCCTTTTTCCTACAAATACGCGCAGATGACGCTGTACGTGACCTCCTGACGAAGCACGTGGTGCGAAACGCGTAGAGGTCACGACAGGTCATTCTGCGCGTGTTTGCTGAGAGGCTGAAACGGAGCTTGCCTGAGGCTCCAGAGGTGGCTGTTTCCATTCTTCCTTGATGCCGTGATCCGGATTCATACGGTCATCAGAGGTCCCCCTTCTCTGCCTCAGTGTGAGTGTTCGTTTCCCCCTGTCAGCAGTATTATAGCTCTCTATGGCGGTTTTAACCCTTACTTCCTTGAGCTGTTAATACTTTCTTTGTTTATTTTACATTGATTGTGTGTTTTTTCTTATGTTGTGTATGGTTTACTGTGTTAGATTTGTATATGTTTAGAGACCATATATATGGTTTTTATATTTCTAGGCAGCTACTCCTTTGAGCTGAGGAGGGGTTGGATCCCCTCAGCTGTTTATGTGTTTGTTTTAATAAATTAATACTAATCCTTTCCCTTGTGCGCTTTTGTGCATTTTTGTTTCTTCTCTGTTTCTCAGGGTGTCCTCCCCCCCTTCGAGGGGGGATCACCTCTGAAGTGGGAGCTCTTGGGGAGACGCTCCATGCACGTGCAGCACAGGGATTAATCCTATCAAAACAACTGCAGCACGAGCGCTGAAAATCCTGCACTTTACCCTTATACACCATTTTAATAAAAAATATCACAAAATTCTTCTATGTCCCTCGGGAAGAGTGAAAGACGCGCACGTTCATTTTCAGAGCTCCTAGACCTTCCTATAAGAAGTTAGCCAAAAAGTAGCTTCGAAAAACGTTTGGGTTAAGTTTCAGAGTTGCTTCTAATGTACCAAAGCTGGACTTAGACATAATTTCACTCTCACAACATTATGGCTGGTTGGAGACAGTCCGAACCACAAGTACCGGGTCCATGGTTCTGGCCGTATACTGGGAGGACGGGGACGACTCCAATTAACCCCTGACTATACCGGGGATACGCTTATCACAATGCCTTTCTGGTCTGTGCTGAAGCAGGGCATTCTGGCAGCCAAGTGGCTTGACCTTTATTAGTGAGCCTGGTTACCCCCTCTCGGAACCACAGACTTAGAAATCGCCAGCTCATATACAATGCATAAAATATATTTATATAAATACCCTTATACACCATTTTAATAAAAAATATCACAAAATTCTTCTAAGTCCCTCGGGAAGAGTGAAAGACGCGCACGTTCATTTTCAGAGCTCCTAGACCTTCCTATTAGAAGTTAGCCAAAAAGTAGCTTCGAAAAACGCTTAGGTTAAGTTTCAGAGTTGCTTCTAATGTACCAAAGCTGGACTTAGACATAATTTCACTCTCACAACATTATGGCTGGTTGGAGACAGTCCGAACCACAAGTACCGGGTCCATGGTTCTGGGCGTATACTGGGGGGACGACTCCCATTAACCCCTGACTATACCGGGGATACGCTTATCACAATGCCTTTCTGGTCTGTGCTGAAGGAGGGCATTCTGGCAGCCAAGTGGCTTGACCTTTATTAGTGAGCCTGGTTACCCCCTCTCGGAACCACAGACTTAGAAATCGCCAGCTAATATACAGTGCATAAAATATATTTATATATATACCCTTATACACCATTTTAATAAAAAATATCACAAAATTCTTCTAAGTCCCTCGGGAAGAGTGAAAGACGCGCACGTTCATTTTCAGACCTCCTAGACCTTCCTATAAGAAGTTAGCCAAGCAGTAGCTTCGAAAAACGCTTAGGTTAAGTTTCAGAGTTGCTTCTAATGTACCAAAGCTGGACTTAGACATAATTTCACTCTCACAACATTATGGCTGGTTGGAGACAGTCCGAACCACAAGTACCGGGTCCATGGTTCTGGCCGTATACTGGGGGGACGGGGACGACTCCAATTAACCCCTGACTATACCGGGGATACGCTTATCACAATGCCTTTCTGGTCTGTGCTGAAGCAGGGCATTCTGGCAGCCAAGTGGCTTGACCTTTATTAGTGATCCTGGTTACCCCCTCTCGGAACCACAGACTTAGAAATCGCCAGCTCATATACAGTGCATAAAATATATTTATATATATACCCTTATACACCATTTTAATAAAAAATATCACAAAATTCTTCTATGTCCCTCGGGAAGAGTGAAAGACGCGCACATTCATTTTCAGAGCTCCTAGACCTTCCTATAAGAAGTTAGCCAAAAAGTAGCTTCGAAAAACGCTTAGGTTAAGTTTCAGAGTTGCTTCTAATGTACCAAAGCTGGACTTAGACATAATTTCACTCTCACAACATTATGGCTGGTTGGAGACAGTCCGAACCACAAGTACCGGGTCCATGGTTCTGGCCGTATACTGGGGGGACGGGGACGACTCCCATTAACCCCTGACTATACCGGGGATACGCTTATCACAATGCCTTTCTGGTCTGTGCTGAAGGAGGGCATTCTGGCAGCCAAGTGGCTTGACCTTTATTAGTGAGCCTGGTTACCCCCTCTCGTAACCACAGACTTAGAAATCGCCAGCTCATATACAGTGCATAAAATATATTTATATATATACCCTTATACACCATTTTAATAAAAAATATCACAAAATTCTTCTAAGTCCCTCGGGAAGAGTGAAAGACGCGCACGTTCATTTTCAGAGCTCCTAGACCTTCCTATTAGAAGTTAGCCAAAAAGTAGCTTCGAAAAACGCTTAGGTTAAGTTTCAGAGTTGCTTCTAAAGTACCAAAGCTGGACTTAGACATAATTTCACTCTCACAACATTATGGCTGGTTGGAGACAGTCCGAACCACAAGTACCGGGTCCATGGTTCTGGGCGTATACTGGGGGGACGACTCCCATTAACCCCTGACTATACCGGGGATACGCTTATCACAATGCCTTTCTGGTCTGTGCTGAAGGAGGGCATTCTGGCAGCCAAGTGGCTTGACCTTTATTAGTGAGCCTGGTTACCCCCTCTCGGAACCACAGACTTAGAAATCGCCAGCTCATATACAGTGCATAAAATATATTTATATATATACCCTTATACACAATTTTAATAAAAAATATCACAAAATTCTTCTATGTCCCTCGGGAAGAGTGAAAGACGCGCACGTTCATTTTCAGAGCTCCTAGACCTTCCTATAAGAAGTTAGCCAAAAAGTAGCTTCGAAAAACGCTTAGGTTAAGTTTCAGAGTTGCTTCTAATGTACCAAAGCTGGACTTAGACATAATTTCACTCTCACAACATTATGGCTGGTTGGAGACAGTCCGAACCACAAGTACCGGGTCCATGGTTCTGGCCGTATACTGGGGGGACGGGGACGACTCCCATTAACCCCTGACTATACCGGGGATACGCTTATCACAATGCCTTTCTGGTCTGTGCTGAAGCAGGGCATTCTGGCAGCCAAGTGGCTTGACCTTTATTAGTGATCCTGGTTACCCCCTCTCGGAACCACAGACTTAGAAATCGCCAGCTAATATACAGTGCATAAAATATATTTATATATATACCCTTATACACCATTTTATTAAAAAATATCACAAAATTCTTCTAAGTCCCACGGGAAGAGTGAAAGA
Organism: Ascaphus truei; assembly: GCF_040206685.1. Lineage (NCBI taxonomy): Eukaryota > Metazoa > Chordata > Amphibia > Anura > Ascaphidae > Ascaphus > Ascaphus truei. Next base: position 268,687,881 of record NC_134483.1, read on the forward strand.
CGCGCACGTTCATTTTCAGACCTCCTAGACCTTCCTATAAGAAGTTAGCCAAACAGTAGCTTCGAAAAACGCTTAGGTTAAGTTTCAGAGTTGCTTCTAATGTACCAAAGCTGGACTTAGACATAATTTCACTCTCACAACATTATGGCTGGTTGGAGACAGTCCGAACCACAAGTACCGGGTCCATGGTTCTGGCCGTATACTGGGGGGACGGGGACGACTCCCATTAACCTCTGACTATACCGGGGATACGCTTATCACAATGCCTTTCTGGTCTGTGCTGAAGCAGGGCATTCTGGCAGCCAAGTGGCTTGACCTTTATTAGTGAGCCTGGATACCCCCTCTCGGAACCACAGACTTAGAAATCGCCAGCTCATATACAGTGCATAAAATATATTTATATATATACCCTTATACACCATTTTATTAAAAAATATCACAAAATTATTCTAAGTCCCTCGGGAAGAGTGAAAGACGCGCACGTTCATTTTCAGAGCTCCTAGACCTTCCTATAAGAAGTTAGCCAAAAAGTAGCTGCGAAAAACGCTTAGGTTAAGTTTCAGAGTTGCTTCTAATGTACCAAAGCTGGACTTAGACATAATTTCACTCTCACAACATTATGGCTGGTTGGAGACAGTCCGAACCACAAGTACCGGGTCCATGGTTCTGGGCGTATCCTGGGGGGAAGACTCCCATTAACCCCTGACTATACCGGGGATACGCTTATCACAATGCCTTTCTGGTCTGTGCTGAAGCAGGGCATTCTGGCAGCCAAGTGGCTTGACCTTTATTAGTGAGCCTGGTTACCCCCTCTCGGAACCACAGACTTAGAAATTGCCAGCTCATATACAGTGCATAAAATATATTTATATATATACCCTTATACACCATTTTAATAAAAAATATCACAAAATTCTTCTAAGTCCCTCGGAAAGAGTGAAAGACGCGCACGTTCATTTTCAGTGCTCTTAGACCTTCCTATAAGAAGTTAGCCAAAAAGTAGCTTCGATAAACGCTTAGGTTAAGTTTCAGAGTTGCTTCTATTGTACCAAAGCTGGACTTAGACATAATTTCACTCTCACAACATTATGGCTGGTTGGAGACAGTCCGAACCACAAGTACCGGGTCCATGGTTCTGGGCGTATACTGGGGGGACGGGGACGACTCCCATTAACCCCTGACTATACCGGGGATACGCTTATCACAATGCCTTTCTGGTCTGTGCTGAAGGAGGGCATTCTGGCAGCCAAGTGGCTTGACCTTTATTAGTGAGCCTGGTTACCCCCTCTCGGAACCACAGACTTAGAAATCGCCAGCTCATATACAGTGCATAAAATATATTTATATATATACCCTTATACACCATTTTAATAAAAAATATCACAAAATTCTTCTAAGTCCCTCGGGAAGAGTGAAAGACGCGCACGTTCATTTTCAGACCTCCTAGACCTTCCTATAAGAAGTTAGCCAAACAGTAGCTTCGAAAAACGCTTAGGTTAAGTTTCAGAGTTGCTTCTAATGTACCAAAGCTGGACTTAGACATAATTTCACTCTCACAACATTATGGCTGGTTGGAGACAGTCCGAACCACAAGTACCGGGTCCATGGTTCTGGCCGTATACTGGGGGGACGGGGACGACTCCCATTAACCCCTGACTATACCGGGGATACGCTTATCACAATGCCTTTCTGGTCTGTGCTGAAGCAGGGCATTCTGGCAGCCAAGTGGCTTGACCTTTATTAGTGAGCCTGGTTACCCCCTCTCGGAACCACAGACTTAGAAATCGCCAGCTCATATACAGTGCATAAAATATATTTATATATATACCCTTATACACCATTTTAATAAAAAATATCACAAAATTCTTCTATGTCCCTCGGGAAGAGTGAAAGACGCGCACGTTCATTTTCAGAGCTCGTAGACCTTCCTATAAGAAGTTAGCCAAAAAGTAGCTTCGAAAAACGCTTAGGTTAAGTTTCAGAGTTGCTTCTAATGTACCAAAGCTGGACTTAGACATAATTTCACTCTCACAACATTATGGCTGGTTGGAGACAGTCCGAACCACAAGTACCGGGTCCATAGTTCTGGCCGTATACTGGGGGGACGGGGACGACTCCCATTAACCCCTGACTATACCAGGGATACGCTTATCACAATGCCTTTCTGGTCTGTGCTGAAGCAGGGCATTCTGGCAGCCAAGTGGCTTGACCTTTATTAGTGAGCCTGGTTACCCCCTCTCGGAACCACAGACTTAGAAATCGCCAGCTCATATACAATGCATAAAATATATTTATATATATACCCTTATACACCATTTTAATACAAAATATCACAAAATTCTTCTAAGTCCCTCGGGAAGAGTGAAAGACGCGCACGTTCATTTTCAGACCTCCTAGACCTTCCTATAAGAAGTTAGCCAAACAGTAGCTTCGAAAAACGCTTAGGTTAAGTTTCAGAGTTGCTTCTAATGTACCAAAGCTGGACTTAGACATAATTTCACTCTCACAACATTATGGCTGGTTGGAGACAGTCCGAACCACAAGTACCGGGTCCATGGTTCTGGCCGTATACTGGGGGGACGGGGACGACTCCCATTAACCCCTGACTATACCGGGGATACGCTTATCACAATGCCTTTCTGGTCTGTGCTGAAGCAGGGCATTCTGGCAGCCAAGTGGCTTGACCTTTATTAGTGAGCCTGGTTACCCCCTCTCGTAACCACAGACTTAGAAATCGCCAGCTCATATACAGTGCATAAAATATATTTATATATATACCCTTATACACCATTTTAATAAAAAATATCACAAAATTCTTCTATGTCCCTCGGGAAGAGTGAAAGACGCGCACGTTCATTTTCAGAGCTCGTAGACCTTCCTATAAGAAGTTAGCCAAAAAGTAGCTTCGAAAAACGCTTAGGTTAAGTTTCAGAGTTGCTTCTAATGTACCAAAGCTGGACTTAGACATAATTTCAATCTCACAACATTATGGCTGGTTGGAGACAGTCCGAACCACAAGTACCGGGTCCATAGTTCTGGCCGTATACTGGGGGGACGGGGACGACTCCCATTAACCCCTGACTATACCAGGGATACGCTTATCACAATGCCTTTCTGGTCTGTGCTGAAGCAGGGCATTCTGGCAGCCAAGTGGCTTGACCTTTATTAGTGAGCCTGGTTACCCCCTCTCGGAACCACAGACTTAGAAATCGCCAGCTCATATACAATGCATAAAATATATTTATATATATACCCTTATACACCATTTTAATAAAAAATATCACAAAATTCTTCTAAGTCCCTCGGGAAGAGTGAAAGACGCGCACGTTCATTTTCAGAGCTCCTAGACCTTCCTATAAGAAGTTAGCCAAAAAGTAGCTTCGAAAAACGCTTAGGTTAAGTTTCAGAGTTGCTTCTAATGTACCAAAGCTGGACTTAGACATAATTTCACTCTCACAACATTATGGCTGGTTGGAGACAGTCCGAACCACAAGTACCGGGTCCATGGTTCTGGGCGTATACTGGGGGGACGACTCCCATTAACCCCTGACTATACCGGGGATACGCTTATCACAATGCCTTTCTGGTCTGTGCTGAAGGAGGGCATTCTGGCAGCCAAGTGGCTTGACCTTTATTAGTGAGACTGGTTATCCCCTCTCGGAACCACAGACTTAGAAATCGCCAGCTCATATACAGTGCATAAAATATATTTATATATTTATATATATACCCTTATACACCATTTTAATAAAAAATATCACAAAATTCTTCTAAGTCCCTCGGGAAGAGTGAAAGACGCGCACGTTCATTTTCAGAGCTCCTAGACCTTCCTATAAGAAGTTAGCCAAAAAGTAGCTGCGAAAAACGCTTAGGTTAAGTTTCAGAGTTGCTTCTAATGTACCAAAGCTGGACTTAGACATAATTTCACTCTCACAACATTATGGCTGGTTGGAGACAGTCCGAACCACAAGTACCGGGTCCATGGTTCTGGCCGTATACTGGGGGGACGGGGACGACTCCCATTAACCTCTGACTATACCGGGGATACGCTTATCACAATGCCTTTCTGGTCTGTGCTGAAGCAGGGCATTCTGGCAGCCAAGTGGCTTGACCTTTATTAGTGAGCCTGGATACCCCCTCTCGGAACCACAGACTTAGAAATCGCCAGCTCATATACAGTGCATAAAATATATTTATATATATACCCTTATACACCATTTTATTAAAAAATATCACAAAATTATTCTAAGTCCCTCGGGAAGAGTGAAAGACGCGCACGTTCATTTTCAGAGCTCCTAGACCTTCCTATAAGAAGTTAGCCAAAAAGTAGCTGCGAAAAACGCTTAGGTTAAGTTTCAGAGTTGCTTCTAATGTACCAAAGCTGGACTTAGACATAATTTCACTCTCACAACATTATGGCTGGTTGGAGACAGTCCGAACCACAAGTACCGGGTCCATGGTTCTGGGCGTATCCTGGGGGGAAGACTCCCATTAACCCCTGACTATACCGGGGATACGCTTATCACAATGCCTTTCTGGTCTGTGCTGAAGCAGGGCATTCTGGCAGCCAAGTGGCTTGACCTTTATTAGTGAGCCTGGTTACCCCCTCTCGGAACCACAGACTTAGAAATCGCCAGCTCATATACAGTGCATAAAATATATTTATATATATACCCTTATACACCATTTTAATAAAAAATATCACAAAATTCTTCTAAGTCCCTCGGAAAGAGTGAAAGACGCGCACGTTCATTTTCAGTGCTCTTAGACCTTCCTATAAGAAGTTAGCCAAAAAGTAGCTTCGATAAACGCTTAGGTTAAGTTTCAGAGTTGCTTCTATTGTACCAAAGCTGGACTTAGACATAATTTCACTCTCACAACATTATGGCTGGTTGGAGACAGTCCGAACCACAAGTACCGGGTCCATGGTTCTGGCCGTATACTGGGGGGACGGGGACGACTCCCATTAACCCCTGACTATACCGGGGATACGCTTATCACAATGCCTTTCTGGTCTGTGCTGAAGGAGGGCATTCTGGCAGCCAAGTGGCTTGACCTTTATTAGTGAGCCTGGTTACCCCCTCTCGGAACCACAGACTTAGAAATTGCCAGCTCATATACAGTGCATAAAATATATTTATATATATACCCTTATACACCATTTTAATAAAAAATATCACAAAATTCTTCTAAGTCCCTCGGGAAGAGTGAAAGACGCGCACGTTCATTTTCAGACCTCCTAGACCTTCCTACTGTATAAGAAGTTAGCCAAACAGTAGCTTCGAAAAACGCTTAGGTTAAGTTTCAGAGTTGCTTCTAATGTACCAAAGCTGGACTTAGACATAATTTCACTCTCACAACATTATGGCTGGTTGGAGACAGTCCGAACCACAAGTACCGGGTCCATGGTTCTGGCCGTATACTGGGGGGACGGGGACGACTCCCATTAACCCCTGACTATACCAGGGATACGCTTATCACAATGCCTTTCTGGTCTGTGCTGAAGCAGGGCATTCTGGCAGCCAAGTGGCTTGACCTTTATTAGTGAGCCTGGTTACCCCCTCTCGGAACCACAGACGTAGAAATCGCCAGCTCATATACAATGCATAAAATATCCTTATCCCTGTATGTAAAGCGCCGCCGTCACTGTCAGTGCTATGTAATAATACTATCCTTATCCCTGTATGTACAGCGCCGCCGTCACTGTCAGTGCTATGTAACGGCGGCGCTGTACATACAGGAATAAGGATAGTATTACATAGCACTGACAGTGACGGCGGTGCTGTACATACAGGGATAAGGATAGTATTACACAGCACTGACAGTGACGGCGGCGCTGTACATACAGGGATAAGGATAGTATTACATAGCACTGACAGTGACGGCGGCGCTGTACACAAAGGGCTAAGGATATTATTATTGCATAGCTCTGACAGTGACGGCGGCGCTGTACATACAGGGATAAGGATAGTATTATTACATAGCAGTGACAGTGACGGCGGCGCTGTATATACAGGGATAAGGATAGAAATACATAGAACAGATAGTGACGGGGTGCTGTACATACAGGGATAAGGATAGTATTATTACATAGCACTGACAGTGACGGAGGCGCTGTACACACAGGGATAAGGATAGTATTATTACATAGCACTTACAGTGACGGCTGCGCTGTACATACAGCGATAAGGATAGTATTATTACATAGCACTGACAGTGACGGCGGCGCTGTACATACAGGGATAAGGATAGTAATACATAGAACTGACAGTGCTGGGGGTGCTGTACATACAGGGATAAGGATAGTATTACATAGCACTGACAGTGACGGCGGCGCTGTACATACAGGGATAAGGATATTATTATTACATAGCACTGACAGTGACGGCGGCGCTGTACATACAGGGATAAGGATAGTATTATTACATAGCAGTGACAGTGACGGCGGCGCTGTACATACAGGGATAAGGATAGTATTACATAGAACTGACAGTGACGGCGGCGCTGTACATACAGGGATAAGGATAGTATTACATAGCACTGACAGTGACGGCGGCGCTGTACATACAGGGATAAGGATAGTATTATTACATAGCACTGACAGTGACGGCGGCGCTGTACATACAGGGATAAGGATATTATTATTACATAGCACTGACAGTGACGGCGGCGCTATGTAATACTCTGCTATGTAATAATACTATACTTTTCCCTGTATGTACAGCACCGCCGTCACTGTCAGTGCTATGTAATAATACTATACTTATCCCTGTATGTACAGCGCCGCCGTCACTGTCAGTGCTATGTAATAGTACTATCCTTATCTCTGTATGTACAACGCTGCCGTCACTGTCAGTGCTATGTAATACTATCCTTATCCCTGTATGTACAGCACCGCCGTCACTGTCAGTTCTATGTAATACAGTACTATCCTTATCCCTGTATGTACAGCGCCGCCGTCACTGTCACTGCTATGTAATAACACTATCCTTAACCCTGTATGTACAGCGCCGCCGTCACTATCAGTGCTATGTAATAATAATATCCTTATCCCTGTATGTACAGCGCCGCCGTCACTGTCAGTGCTATGTAATACTATCCTTATCCCTCTATGTACAGCGCCGCCGTCACTGTCAGTGCTGTGTAATACTATCCTTATCCCTGTATGTACAGCGTCGCCGTCACTGTCAGTGCTATGTAATACTATCCTTATCCCTGTATGTACACCACCGCGTCACTGTCAGTGCTATGTAAAACTATCCTTATCCTTGTGTGTACAGCGCCGCCGTCACTGTCAGTGCTATGTAATAATACTATCCTTATCCCTGTATGTACAGTGCCACCATCACTGTCAGTGCTATGTAATAATACTATCCTTATCCCTGTATGTACAGCGCCGCCGTCACTGTCACTGCTATGTAATAATACTATCCTATCCATGTATGTACAGCGCCGCTGTCACTGTCAGTGCTGTGTAATAATACTATCCTTCCCTGTATGTACAGCGCTGCCGTCACTGTCAGTGCTATGTAATAATACTATACTTATCCCTGTATGTACAGCGCCGCCGTCACTGTCAGTGCTATGTAATAATACTATCCTTATCCCTGTATGTACAGCGCCGCCGTCACTGTCAGTGCTATGTAATACTATCCTTATCCCTGTATGTACAGCGCCGCCGTCACTGTCAGTTCTATGTAATAATATCCTTATCCCTGTATGTGCAGCGCCGCCGTCACTGTCACTGCTATGTAATAATACTATCCTTATCCCTGTATGTACAGCGCCGCCGTCACTGTCAGTGCTATGCAATAATAATATCCTTATCCCTGTATGTACAGCGCCGCCGTCACTGTCAGTGCTTTTTAATACTATCCTTATCCCTGTGTGTACAGCGCCGCCGTCACTGTCACTGCTATGTAATAATACTATCCTTATCCCTGTATGTACAGCGCCGCGGTCACTGTCAGTGCTATGCAATAATAATATCCTTATCCCTGTATGTACAGCGCCGCCGTCACTGTCAGTGCTATGTAATACTATCCTTATCCCTGTATGTACAGCGCCGCCGTCACTGTCAGTGCTGTGTAATACTATCCTTATCCCTGTATTTACAGCACCACCGTCACTGTCAGTGCTATGTAATACTATCCTTATCCCTGTATGTACAGCGCCGCGTCACTGTCAGTGCTATGTAATACTATCCTTATCCCGGTGTGTACAGCGCCGCCGTCACTGTCAGTGCTATGTAATAATACTATCCTTATCCCTGAATGTACAGTGCCAACCTCACTGTCAGTGCTATGTAATAATACTATCCTTATCCCTGTATGTACAGCGCCACCGTCACTGTCAGTGCTATGTAATAATACTATCCTTATTCCTGTATGTACAGCGCCCCCTGTATGTACAGCGCCTCCGTAACTGTCAGTGCTATGTAATAATACTATCCTTATCCCTGTATGTACAGCGCCGCCGTCACTGTCAGTGCTATGTAATAATAATATCCTTATATCTGTATGTACAGCGCCGCCGTCACTGTCAGTGCTATGTAATACTATCCTTATCCCCGTATGTACAATTACATAGCACTGACAGTAACGGCGGTGTTGAACATACAGGGATAAGAATAGTATTATTACATTGCACTGACAGTGACTGCGGCGCTGTACATACAGGGATAAGGATAGTATTATTACATAGCACTGACAGTGACGGTGGCGCTATACATACAGGGATAAGTATAGTATTATTACATAGCACTGACAGTGACGGCGGCGCTGTACATACAGAGATAAGGATAGTATTATTGCATAGCAGTGACAGTGACGGCGGCACTGTACATACAGGGATAAGGATAGTATTATTACATAGCAGTGACAGTGACGGCGGCGCTGTACATACAGGGATAAGGATAGTAATACATAGAACTGACAGTGACGGGGGTGCTGTACATACAGGGATAAGAATAGTATTACATAGCACTGACAGTGACGGCGGCGCTGTACATACAGGGATAAGGATATTATTATTACATAACACTGACAGTGACGGCGGCGCTGTACATACAGGGATAAGGATAGTATTATTACATAACAGTGACAGTGACGGCGGCGCTGTACATACAGGGATAAGGATAGTATTACATAGAACTGACAGTGACGGCGGCGCTGTACATTCTAAGTCCCTCGGGAAGAGTGAAAGACGCGCACGTTCATTTTCAGAGCTCCTAGACCTTCCTATAAGAAGTTAGCCAAGCAGTAGCTTCGAAAAACGCTTACTGTAGGTTAAGTTTCAGAGTTGCTTCTAATGTACCAAAGCTGGACTTAGACATAATTTCACTCTCACAACATTATGGATGGTTGGAGACAGTCCGAACCACAAGTACCGGGTCCATGGTTCTGGCCGTATACTGGGGGGACGGGGACGACTCCCATTAACCCCTGACTATACCGGGGATACGCTTATCACAATGCCTTTCTGGTCTGTGCTGAAGGAGGGCATTCTGGCAGCCAAGTTGCTTGACCTTTATTAGTGAGCCTAGTTACCCCCTCTCGGAACCACAGACTTAGAAATCGCCAGCTCATATACAGTGCATAAAATATATTTATATATATACACCCTTATACACCATTTTAATAAAAAATATCACAAAATTCTTCTAAGTCCCTCGGGAAGAGTGAAAGACGCGCACGTTCATTTTCAGAGCTCCTAGACCTTCCTATAAGAAGTTAGCCAAAAAGTAGCTTCGAAAAACGCTTAGGTTAAGTTTCAGAGTTGCTTCTAATGTACCAAAGCTGGACTTAGACATAATTTCACTCTCACAACATTATGGCTGGTTGGAGACAGTCCGAACCACAAGTACCGGATCCATGGTTCTGGCCGTATACTGGGGGGACGGGGACGACTCCCATTAACCCCTGACTATAACGGGGATACGCTTATCACAATGCCTTTCTGGTCTGTGCTGAAGGAGGGCATTCTGGCAGCCAAGTGGCTTGACCTATATTAGTGAGCCTGGTTACCCCCTCTCGGAACCACAGACTTAGAAATCGCCAGCTCATATACAGTGCATAAAATATATTTATATATATACCCTTATACACCATTTTAATAAAAAATATCACAAAATTCTTCTAAGTCCCTCGGGAAGAGTGAAAGACGCGCACGTTCATTTTCAGAGCTCCTAGACCTTCCTATAAGAAGTTAGCCAAAAGGTAGCTTCGAAAAACGCTTAGGTTAAGTTTCAGAGTTGCTTCTAATGTACCAAAGCTGGACTTAGACATAATTTCACTCTCACAACATTATGGCTGGTTGGAGACAGTCCGAACCACAAGTACCGGGTCCATGGTTCTGGCCGTATACTGGGGGGACGGGGACGACTCCCATTAACCCCTGACTATACCGGGGATACGCTTATCACAATGCCTTTCTGGTCTGTTCTGAAGCAGGGCATTCTGGCAGCCAAGTGGCTTGACCTTTATTAGTGAGCCTGGTTACCCCCTCTCGGAACCACAGACTTAGAAATCGCCAGCTCATATACAGTGCATAAAATATATTTATATATATATACCCTTATACACCATTTTAATAAAAAATATCACAAAATTCTTCTAAGTCCCTCGGGAAGAGTGAAAGACGCGCACGTTCATTTTCAGAGCTCCTAGACCTTCCTATAAGAAGTTAGCCAAAAAGTAGCTTCGAAAAACGCTTAGGTTAAGTTTCAGAGTTGCTTCTAATGTACCAAAGCTGGACTTAGACATAATTTCACTCTCACAACATTATGGCTGGTTGGAGACAGTCCGAACCACAAGTACCGGATCCATGGTTCTGGCCGTATACTGGGGGGACGGGGACGACTCCCATTAACCCCTGACTATAACGGGGATACGCTTATCACAATGCCTTTCTGGTCTGTGCTGAAGGAGGGCATTCTGGCAGCCAAGTTGCTTGACCTATATTAGTGAGCCTGGTTACCCCCTCTCGGAACCACAGACTTAGAAATCGCAAACTCATATACAGTGCATAAAATATATTTATATATATACCCTTATACACCATTTTAATAAAAAATATCACAAAATTCTTCTAAGTCCCTCGGGAATAGTGAAAGACGCGCACGTTCATTTTCAGAGCTCCTAGACCTTCCTATAAGAAGTTAGCCAAAAAGTAGCTGCGAAAAACGCTTACAGTAGGTTAAGTTTCAGAGTTGCTTCTAATGTACCAAAGCTGGACTTAGACATAATTTCACTCTCACAACATTATGGCTGGTTGGAGACAGTCCGAACCACAAGTACCGTGTCCATGGTTCTGGTCGTATACTGGGGGGACGGGGACGACTCCCATTAACCCTTGACTATACCGGGGATACGCTTATCACAATGCCTTTCTGGTCTGTGCTGAAGCAGGGCATTCTGGTAGCCAAGTGGCTTGACCTTTATTAGTGAGCCTGGTTACCCCCTCTCGGAACCACAGACTTAGAAATCGCCAGCTCATATACAGTGCATAAAATATATTTATATATATATACCCTTATACACCATTTTAATAAAAAATATCACAAAATTCTTCTAAGTCCCTCGGGAAGAGTGAAAGACGCGCACGTTCATTTTCAGAGCTCCTAGACCTTCCTATAAGAAGTTAGCCAAAAAGTAGCTTCGAAAAACGCTTAGGTTAAGTTTCAGAGTTGCTTCTAATGTACCAAAGCTGGACTTAGACATAATTTCACTCTCACAACATTATGGCTGGTTGGAGACAGTCCGAACCACAAGTACCGGATCCATGGTTCTGGCCGTATACTGGGGGGACGGGACGACTCCCATTAACCCCTGACTATACCGGGGATACGCTTATCACAATGCCTTTCTGGTCTGTGCTGAAGCAGGGCATTCTGGTAGCCAAGTGGCTCGACCTTTATTAGTGAGCCTGGTTACCCCCTCACGGAACCACAGACTTAGAAATCGCCAGCTCATATACAGTGCATAAAATATATTTATATATATACCCTTATACACCATTTTAATAAAAAATATCACAAAATTCTTCTAAGTCCCTCGGGAAGAGTGAAAGACGCGCACGTTCATTTTCAGAGCTCCTAGACCTTCCTATAAGAAGTTAGCCAAAAGGTAGCTTCGAAAAACGCTTAGGTTAAGTTTCAGAGTTGCTTCTAATGTACCAAAGCTGGACTTAGACATAATTTCACTCTCACAACATTATGGCTGGTTGGAGACAGTCCGAACCACAAGTACCGGGTCCATGGTTCTGGCAGTATACTGGGGGGACGGGGACGACTCCCATTAACCCCTGACTATACCGGGGATACGCTTATCACAATGCCTTTCTGGTCTGTGCTGAAGCAGGGCATTCTGGCAGCCAAGTGGCTTGACCTTTATTAGTGAGCCTGGTTACCCCCTCTCGGAACCACAGACTTAGAAATCGCCAGCTCATATACAGTGCATAAAATATATTTATATATATACCCTTATACACCATTTTAATAAAAAATATCACAAAATTCTTCTAAGTCCCTCGGGAAGAGTGAAAGACGCGCACGTTCATTTTCAGAGCTCCTAGACCTTCCTATAAGAAGTTAGCTAAAAAGTAGCTGCGAAAAACGCTTACAGTAGGTTAAGTTTCAGAGTTGCTTCTAATGTACCAAAGCTGGACTTAGACATAATTTCACTCTCACAACATTATGGATGGTTGGAGACAGTCCGAACCACAAGTACCGGGTCCATGGTTCTGGCCGTATACTGGGGGGACGGGGACGACTCCCATTAACCCCTGACTATACCGGGGATACGCTTATCACAATGCCTTTCTGGTCTGTGCTGAAGGAGGGCATTCTGGCAGCCAAGTTGCTTGACCTTTATGAGTGAGCCTGGTTACCCCCTCTCGGAACCACAGACTTAGAAATCGCCAGCTCATATACAGTGCATAAAATAGATTTATATATATACCCTTATACACCATTTTAATAAAAAATATCACAAAATTCTTCTAAGTCCCTCGGGAAGAGTGAAAGACGCGCACGTTCATTTTCAGAGCTCCTAGACCTTCCTATAAGAAGTTAGCCAAAAAGTAGCTGCGAAAAACGCTTACAGTAGGTTAAGTTACAGAGTTGCTTCTAATGTACCAAAGCTGGACTTAGACATAATTTCACTCTCACAACATTATGGCTGGTTGGAGACAGTCCGAACCACAAGTACCGTGTCCATGGTTCTGGCCGTATACTGGGGGGACGGGGACGACTCCCATTAACCCCTGACTATACCGGGGATACGCTTATCACAATGCCTTTCTGGTCTGTGCTGAAGCAGGGCATTCTGGTAGCCAAGTGGCTTGACCTTTATTAGTGAGCCTGGTTACCCCCTCTCGGAACCACAGACTTAGAAATCGCCAGCTCATATACAGTGCATAAAATATATTTATATATATACCCTTATACACCATTTTAATAAAAAATATCACAAAATTCTTCTAAGTCCCTCGGGAAGAGTGAAAGACGCGCACGTTCATTTTCAGACCTCCTAGACCTTCCTATAAGAAGTTAGCCAAAAGGTAGCTTCGAAAAACGCTTAGGTTAAGTTTCAGAGTTGCTTCTAATGTACCAAAGCTGGACTTAGACATAATTTCACTCTCACAACATTATGGATGGTTGGAGACAGTCCGAACCACAAGTACCGGGTCCATGGTTCTGGCCGTATACTGGGGGGACGGGGACGAGTCACATTAACCCCTGACTATACCGGGGATACGCTTATCACAATGCCTTTCTGGTCTGTGCTGAAGGAGGGCATTCTGGCAGCCAAGTTGCTTGACCTTTATTAGTGAGCCTGGTTACCCCCTCTCGGAACCACAGACTTAGAAATCGCCAGCTCATATACAGTGCATAAAATATATTTATATATATACCCTTATACACCATTTTAATAAAAAATATCACAAAATTCTTCTAAGTCCCTCGGGAAGAGTGAAAGACGCGCACGTTCATTTTCAGAGCTCCTAGACCTTCCTATAAGAAGTTAGCTAAAAAGTAGCTGCGAAAAACGCTTACAGTAGGTTAAGTTTCAGAGTTGCTTCTAATGTACCAAAGCTGGACTTAGACATAATTTCACTCTCACAACATTATGGATGGTTGGAGACAGTCCGAACCACAAGTACCGGGTCCATGGTTCTGGCCGTATACTGGGGGGACGGGGACGACTCCCATTAACCCCTGACTATACCGGGGATACGCTTATCACAATGCCTTTCTGGTCTGTGCTGAAGGAGGGCATTCTGGCAGCCAAGTTGCTTGACCTTTATGAGTGAGCCTGGTTACCCCCTCTCGGAACCACAGACTTAGAAATCGCCAGCTCATATACAGTGCATAAAATAGATTTATATATATACCCTTATACACCATTTTAATAAAAAATATCACAAAATTCTTCTAAGTCCCTCGGGAAGAGTGAAAGACGCGCACGTTCATTTTCAGAGCTCCTAGACCTTCCTATAAGAAGTTAGCCAAAAAGTAGCTGCGAAAAACGCTTACAGTAGGTTAAGTTACAGAGTTGCTTCTAATGTACCAAAGCTGGACTTAGACATAATTTCACTCTCACAACATTATGGCTGGTTGGAGACAGTCCGAACCACAAGTACCGTGTCCATGGTTCTGGCCGTATACTGGGGGGACGGGGACGACTCCCATTAACCCCTGACTATACCGGGGATACGCTTATCACAATGCCTTTCTGGTCTGTGCTGAAGCAGGGCATTCTGGTAGCCAAGTGGCTTGACCTTTATTAGTGAGCCTGGTTACCCCCTCTCGGAACCACAGACTTAGAAATCGCCAGCTCATATACAGTGCATAAAATATATTTATATATATACCCTTATACACCATTTTAATAAAAAATATCACAAAATTCTTCTAAGTCCCTCGGGAAGAGTGAAAGACGCGCACGTTCATTTTCAGAGCTCCTAGACCTTCCTATAAGAAGTTAGCCAAAAGGTAGCTTCGAAAAACGCTTAGGTTAAGTTTCAGAGTTGCTTCTAATGTACCAAAGCTGGACTTAGACATAATTTCACTCTCACAACATTATGGATGGTTGGAGACAGTCCGAACCACAAGTACCGGGTCCATGGTTCTGGCCGTATACTGGGGGGACGGGGACGAGTCACATTAACCCCTGACTATACCGGGGATACGCTTATCACAATGCCTTTCTGGTCTGTGCTGAAGGAGGGCATTCTGGCAGCCAAGTTGCTTGACCTTTATTAGTGAGCCTGGTTACCCCCTCTCGGAACCACAGACTTAGAAATCGCCAGCTCATATACAGTGCATAAAATATATTTATATATATACCCTTATACACCATTTTAATAAAAAATATCACAAAATTCTTCTAAGTCCCTCGGGAAGAGTGAAAGACGCGCACGTTCATTTTCAGAGCTCCTAGAACTTCCTATAAGAAGTTAGCCAAAAGGTAG
Organism: Ascaphus truei; assembly: GCF_040206685.1. Classification (NCBI taxonomy): domain Eukaryota; kingdom Metazoa; phylum Chordata; class Amphibia; order Anura; family Ascaphidae; genus Ascaphus; species Ascaphus truei. The sequence goes on from NC_134483.1 coordinate 268,703,355, forward strand.
CTTCGAAAAACGCTTAGGTTAAGTTTCAGAGTTGCTTCTAATGTACCAAAGCTGGACTTAGACATAATTTCACTCTCACAACATTATGGCTGGTTGGAGACAGTCCGAACCACAAGTACCGGGTCCATGGTTCTGGCAGTATACTGGGGGGACGGGGACGACTCCCATTAACCCCTGACTATACCGGGGATACGCTTATCACAATGCCTTTCTGGTCTGTGCTGAAGCAGGGCATTCTGGCAGCCAAGTGGCTTGACCTTTATTAGTGAGCCTGGTTACCCCCTCTCGGAACCACAGACTTAGAAATCGCCAGCTCATATACAGTGCATAAAATATATTTATATATATACCCTTATACACCATTTTAATAAAAAAATATCACAAAATTCTTCTAAGTCCCTCGGGAAGAGAGAAAGACGCGCACGTTCATTTTCAGAGCTCCTAGACCTTCCTATAAGAAGTTAGCCAAAAAGTAGCTTCGAAAAACGCTTAGGTTAAGTTTCAGAGTTGCTTCTAATGTACCAAAACTGGACTTAGACATAATTTCACTCTCACAACATTATGGCTGGTTGGAGACAGTCCGAACCACAAGTACCGGGTCCATGGTTCTGGCCGTATACTGGGGGGACGGGGACGACTCCCATTAACCCCTGACTATACCGGGGATACGCTTATCACAATGCCTTTCTGGTCTGTGCTGAAGCAGGGCATTCTGGCAGCCAAGTGGCTTGACCTTTATTAGTGAGCCTGGTTACCCCCTCTCGGAACCACAGACTTAGAAATCGCCAGCTCATATACAGTGCATAAAATATATTTATATATATACCCTTATACACCATTTTAATAAAAAATACCACAAAATTCTTTTAAGTCCCTCGGGAAGAGTGAAAGACGCGCACGTTCATTTTCAGAGCTCCTAGACCTTCCTATAAGAAGTTAGCCAAAAAGTAGCTGCGAAAAACGCTTACAGTAGGTTAAGTTTCAGAGTTGCTTCTAATGTACCAAAGCTGGACTTAGACATAATTTCACTCTCACAACATTATGGCTGGTTGGAGACAGTCCGAACCACAAGTACCGGGTCCATGGTTCTGGCCGTATACTGGGGGGACGGGGACGACTCCCATTAACCCCTGACTATACCGGGGATACGCTTATCACAATGCCTTTCTGGTCTGTGCTGAAGCAGGGCATTCTGTCAGCCAAGTGGCTTGACCTTTATTAGTGAGCCTGGTTACCCCCTCTCGGAACCACAGACTTAGAAATCGCCAGCTCATATACAGTGCATAAAATATATTTATATATATACCCTTATACACCATTTTAATAAAAAATATCACAAAATTCTTCAAAGTCCCTCGGGAAGAGTGAAAGACGCGCACGTTCATTTTCAGAGCTCCTAGACCTTCCTATAAGAAGTTAGCCAAAAAGTAGCTTCGAAAAACGCTTAGGTTAAGTTTCAGAGTTGCTTCTAATGTACCAAAACTGGACTTAGACATAATTTCACTCTCACAACATTATGGCTGGTTGGAGACAGTCCGAACCACAAGTACCGGGTCCATGGTTCTGGCCGTATACTGGGGGGACGGGGACGACTCCCATTAACCCCTGACTATACCGGGGATACGCTTATCACAATGCCTTTCTGGTCTCTGCTGAAGCAGGGCATTCTGGCAGCCAAGTGGCTTGACCTTTATTAGTGAGCCTGGTTACCCCCTCTCGGAACCACAGACTTAGAAATCGCCAGCTCATATACCGTGCATAAAATATATTTATATATATACCCTTATACACCATTTTAATAAAAAATATCACAAAATTCTTCTAAGTCCCTCGGGAAGAGTGAAAGACGCGCACGTTCATTTTCAGAGCTCCTAGACCTTCCTATAAGAAGTTAGCCAAAAAGTAGCTGCGAAAAACGCTTACAGTAGGTTAAGTTTCAGAGTTGCTTCTAATGTACCAAAGCTGGACTTAGACATAATTTCACTCTCACAACATTATGGCTGCTTGGAGACAGTCCGAACCACAAGTACCGGGTCCATGGTTCTGGCCGTATACTGGGGGGACGGGACGACTCCCATTAACCCCTGACTATACCGGGGATACGCTTATCACAATGCCTTTCTGGTCTGTGCTGAAGCAGGGCATTCTGGCAGCCAAGTGGCTTGACGTTTATTAGTGAGCCTGGTTACCCCCTCTCGGAACCACAGACTTAGAAATCGCCAGCTCATATACAGTGCATAAAATATATTTATATATATACCCTTATACACCATTTTAATAAAAAATATCACAAAATTCTTCTAAGTCCCTCGGGAAGAGTGAAAGACGCGCACGTTCATTTTGAGAGCTCCTAGACCTTCCTATAAGAAGTTAGCCAAAAAGTAGCTTCGAAAAACGCTTAGGTTAAGTTTCAGAGTTGCTTCTAATGTACCAAAGCTGGACTTAGACATAATTTCACTCTCACAACATTATGGCGTGTTGGAGACAGTCCGAACCACAAGTACCGGGTCCATGGTTCTGGCCGTATACTGGGGGGACGGGGACGACTCCCATTAACCCCTGACTATACCGGGGATACGCTTATCACAATGCCTTTCTGGTCTGTGCTGAAGGAGGGCATTCTGGCAGCCTAGTTGCTTGACCTTTATTAGTGAGCCTGGTTACCCCCTCTCGGAACCACAGACTTAGAAATCGCCAGCTCATATACAGTGCATAAAATATATTTATATATATACCCTTATACACCATTTTAATAAAAAAATATCACAAAATTCTTCTAAGTCCCTCGGGAAGAGAGAAAGACGCGCACGTTCATTTTCAGAGCTCCTAGACCTTCCTATAAGAAGTTAGCCAAAAAGTAGCTTCGAAAAACGCTTAGGTTAAGTTTCAGAGTTGCTTCTAATGTACCAAAGCTGGACTTCGACATAATTTCACTCTCACAACATTATGGCTGGTTGGAGACAGTCCGAACCACAAGTACCGGGTCCATGGTTCTGGCCGTATACTGGGGGGACGGGGACGACTCCCATTAACCCCTGACTATACCGGGGATACGCTTATCACAATGCCTTTCTGGTCTCTGCTGAAGCAGGGCATTCTGGCAGCCAAGTGGCTTGACCTTTATTAGTGAGCCTGGTTACCCCCTCTCGGAACCACAGACTTAGAAATCGCCAGCTCATATACCGTGCATAAAATATATTTATATATATACCCTTATACACCATTTTAATAAAAAATATCACAAAATTCTTCTAAGTCCCTCGGGAAGAGTGAAAGACGCGCACGTTCATTTTCAGAGCTCCTAGACCTTCCTATAAGAAGTTAGCCAAAAAGTAGCTGCGAAAAACGCTTACAGTAGGTTAAGTTTCAGAGTTGCTTCTAATGTACCAAAGCTGGACTTAGACATAATTTCACTCTCACAACATTATGGCTGCTTGGAGACAGTCCGAACCACAAGTACCGGGTCCATGGTTCTGGCCGTATACTGGGGGGACGGGACGACTCCCATTAACCCCTGACTATACCGGGGATACGCTTATCACAATGCCTTTCTGGTCTGTGCTGAAGCAGGGCATTCTGGCAGCCAAGTGGCTTGACGTTTATTAGTGAGCCTGGTTACCCCCTCTCGGAACCACAGACTTAGAAATCGCCAGCTCATATACAGTGCATAAAATATATTTATATATATACCCTTATACACCATTTTAATAAAAAATATCACAAAATTCTTCTAAGTCCCTCGGGAAGAGTGAAAGACGCGCACGTTCATTTTGAGAGCTCCTAGACCTTCCTATAAGAAGTTAGCCAAAAAGTAGCTTCGAAAAACGCTTAGGTTAAGTTTCAGAGTTGCTTCTAATGTACCAAAGCTGGACTTAGACATAATTTCACTCTCACAACATTATGGCGTGTTGGAGACAGTCCGAACCACAAGTACCGGGTCCATGGTTCTGGCCGTATACTGGGGGGACGGGGACGACTCCCATTAACCCCTGACTATACCGGGGATACGCTTATCACAATGCCTTTCTGGTCTGTGCTGAAGGAGGGCATTCTGGCAGCCTAGTTGCTTGACCTTTATTAGTGAGCCTGGTTACCCCCTCTCGGAACCACAGACTTAGAAATCGCCAGCTCATATACAGTGCATAAAATATATTTATATATATACCCTTATACACCATTTTAATAAAAAAATATCACAAAATTCTTCTAAGTCCCTCGGGAAGAGAGAAAGACGCGCACGTTCATTTTCAGAGCTCCTAGACCTTCCTATAAGAAGTTAGCCAAAAAGTAGCTTCGAAAAACGCTTAGGTTAAGTTTCAGAGTTGCTTCTAATGTACCAAAACTGGACTTAGACATAATTTCACTCTCACAACATTATGGCTGGTTGGAGACAGTCCGAACCACAAGTACCGGGTCCATGGTTCTGGCCGTATACTGGGGGGACGGGGACGACTCCCATTAACCCCTGACTATACCGGGGATACGCTTATCACAATGCCTTTCTGGTCTGTGCTGAAGCAGGGCATTCTGGCAGCCAAGTGGCTTGACCTTTATTAGTGAGCCTGGTTACCCCCTCTCGGAACCACAGACTTAGAAATCGCCAGCTCATATACAGTGCATAAAATATATTTATATATATACCCTTATACACCATTTTAATAAAAAATACCACAAAATTCTTTTAAGTCCCTCGGGAAGAGTGAAAGACGCGCACGTTCATTTTCAGAGCTCCTAGACCTTCCTATAAGAAGTTAGCCAAAAAGTAGCTGCGAAAAACGCTTACAGTAGGTTAAGTTTCAGAGTTGCTTCTAATGTACCAAAACTGGACTTAGACATAATTTCACTCTCACAACATTATGGCTGGTTGGAGACAGTCCGAACCACAAGTACCGGGTCCATGGTTCTGGCCGTATACTGGGGGGACGGGGACGACTCCCATTAACCCCTGACTATACCGGGGATACGCTTATCACAATGCCTTTCTGGTCTCTGCTGAAGCAGGGCATTCTGGCAGCCAAGTGGCTTGACCTTTATTAGTGAGCCTGGTTACCCCCTCTCGGAACCACAGACTTAGAAATCGCCAGCTCATATACCGTGCATAAAATATATTTATATATATACCCTTATACACCATTTTAATAAAAAATATCACAAAATTCTTCTAAGTCCCTCGGGAAGAGTGAAAGACGCGCACGTTCATTTTCAGAGCTCCTAGACCTTCCTATAAGAAGTTAGCCAAAAAGTAGCTGCGAAAAACGCTTACAGTAGGTTAAGTTTCAGAGTTGCTTCTAATGTACCAAAGCTGGACTTAGACATAATTTCACTCTCACAACATTATGGCTGCTTGGAGACAGTCCGAACCACAAGTACCGGGTCCATGGTTCTGGCCGTATACTGGGGGGACGGGACGACTCCCATTAACCCCTGACTATACCGGGGATACGCTTATCACAATGCCTTTCTGGTCTGTGCTGAAGCAGGGCATTCTGGCAGCCAAGTGGCTTGACGTTTATTAGTGAGCCTGGTTACCCCCTCTCGGAACCACAGACTTAGAAATCGCCAGCTCATATACAGTGCATAAAATATATTTATATATATACCCTTATACACCATTTTAATAAAAAATATCACAAAATTCTTCTAAGTCCCTCGGGAAGAGTGAAAGACGCGCACGTTCATTTTGAGAGCTCCTAGACCTTCCTATAAGAAGTTAGCCAAAAAGTAGCTTCGAAAAACGCTTAGGTTAAGTTTCAGAGTTGCTTCTAATGTACCAAAGCTGGACTTAGACATAATTTCACTCTCACAACATTATGGCTGGTTGGAGACAGTCCGAACCACAAGTACCGGGTCCATGGTTCTGGCCGTATACTGGGGGGACGGGGACGACTCCCATTAACCCCTGACTATACCGGGGATACGCTTATCACAATGCCTTTCTGGTCTGTGCTGAAGGAGGGCATTCTGGCAGCCTAGTTGCTTGACCTTTATTAGTGAGCCTGGTTACCCCCTCTCGGAACCACAGACTTAGAAATCGCCAGCTCATATACAGTGCATAAAATATATTTATATATATACCCTTATACACCATTTTAATAAAAAAATATCACAAAATTCTTCTAAGTCCCTCGGGAAGAGAGAAAGACGCGCACGTTCATTTTCAGAGCTCCTAGACCTTCCTATAAGAAGTTAGCCAAAAAGTAGCTTCGAAAAACGCTTAGGTTAAGTTTCAGAGTTGCTTCTAATGTACCAAAACTGGACTTAGACATAATTTCACTCTCACAACATTATGGCTGGTTGGAGACAGTCCGAACCACAAGTACCGGGTCCATGGTTCTGGCCGTATACTGGGGGGACGGGGACGACTCCCATTAACCCCTGACTATACCGGGGATACGCTTATCACAATGCCTTTCTGGTCTGTGCTGAAGCAGGGCATTCTGGCAGCCAAGTGGCTTGACCTTTATTAGTGAGCCTGGTTACCCCCTCTCGGAACCACAGACTTAGAAATCGCCAGCTCATATACAGTGCATAAAATATATTTATATATATACCCTTATACACCATTTTAATAAAAAATACCACAAAATTCTTTTAAGTCCCTCGGGAAGAGTGAAAGACGCGCACGTTCATTTTCAGAGCTCCTAGACCTTCCTATAAGAAGTTAGCCAAAAAGTAGCTGCGAAAAACGCTTACAGTAGGTTAAGTTTCAGAGTTGCTTCTAATGTACCAAAGCTGGACTTAGACATAATTTCACTCTCACAACATTATGGCTGCTTGGAGACAGTCCGAACCACAAGTACCGGGTCCATGGTTCTGGCCGTATACTGGGGGGACGGGACGACTCCCATTAACCCCTGACTATACCGGGGATACGCTTATCACAATGCCTTTCTGGTCTGTGCTGAAGCAGGGCATTCTGGCAGCCAAGTGGCTTGACGTTTATTAGTGAGCCTGGTTACCCCCTCTCGGAACCACAGACTTAGAAATCGCCAGCTCATATACAGTGCATAATATATATTTATATATATACCCTTATACACCATGTTAATAAAAAATATCACAAAATTCTTCTAAGTCCCTCGGGAAGAGTGAAAGACGCGCACGTTCATTTTGAGAGCTCCTAGACCTTCTTATAAGAAGTTAGCCAAAAAGTAGCTTCGAAAAACGCTTAGGTTAAGTTTCAGAGTTGCTTCTAATGTACCAAAGCTGGACTTAGACATAATTTCACTCTCACAACATTATGGCTGGTTGGAGACAGTCCGAACCACAAGTACCGGGTCCATGGTTCTGGCCGTATACTGGGGGGACGGGGACGACTCCCATTAACCCCTGACTATACCGGGGATACGCTTATCACAATGCCTTTCTGGTCTGTGCTGAAGGAGGGCATTCTGGCAGCCTAGTTGCTTGACCTTTATTAGTGAGCCTGGTTACCCCCTCTCGGAACCACAGACTTAGAAATCGCCAGCTCATATACAGTGCATAAAATATATTTATATATATACCCTTATACACCATTTTAATAAAAAAATATCACAAAATTCTTCTAAGTCCCTCGGGAAGAGAGAAAGACGCGCACGTTCATTTTCAGAGCTCCTAGACCTTCCTATAAGAAGTTAGCCAAAAAGTAGCTTCGAAAAACGCTTAGGTTAAGTTTCAGAGTTGCTTCTAATGTACCAAAACTGGACTTAGACATAATTTCACTCTCACAACATTATGGCTGGTTGGAGACAGTCCGAACCACAAGTACCGGGTCCATGGTTCTGGCCGTATACTGGGGGGACGGGGACGACTCCCATTAGCCCCTGACTATACCGGGGATACGCTTATCACAATGCCTTTCTGGTCTGTGCTGAAGCAGGGCATTCTGGCAGCCAAGTGGCTTGACCTTTATTAGTGAGCCTGGTTACCCCCTCTCGGAACCACAGACTTAGAAATCGCCAGCTCATATACAGTGCATAAAATATATTTATATATATACCCTTATACACCATTTTAATAAAAAATACCACAAAATTCTTTTAAGTCCCTCGGGAAGAGTGAAAGACGCGCACGTTCATTTTCAGAGCTCCTAGACCTTCCTATAAGAAGTTAGCCAAAAAGTAGCTGCGAAAAACGCTTACAGTAGGTTAAGTTTCAGAGTTGCTTCTAATGTACCAAAGCTGGACTTAGACATAATTTCACTCTCACAACATTATGGCTGGTTGGAGACAGTCCGAACCACAAGTACCGGGTCCATGGTTCTGGCCGTATACTGGGGGGACGGGGACGACTCCCATTAACCCCTGACTATACCGGGGATACGCTTATCACAATGCCTTTCTGGTCTGTGCTGAAGCAGGGCATTCTGTCAGCCAAGTGGCTTGACCTTTATTAGTGAGCCTGGTTACCCCCTCTCGGAACCACAGACTTAGAAATCGCCAGCTCATATACAGTGCATAAAATATATTTATATATATACCCTTATACACCATTTTAATAAAAAATATCACAAAATTCTTCAAAGTCCCTCGGGAAGAGTGAAAGACGCGCACGTTCATTTTCAGAGCTCCTAGACCTTCCTATAAGAAGTTAGCCAAAAAGTAGCTTCGAAAAACGCTTAGGTTAAGTTTCAGAGTTGCTTCTAATGTACCAAAACTGGACTTAGACATAATTTCACTCTCACAACATTATGGCTGGTTGGAGACAGTCCGAACCACAAGTACCGGGTCCATGGTTCTGGCCGTATACTGGGGGGACGGGGACGACTCCCATTAACCCCTGACTATACCGGGGATACGCTTATCACAATGCCTTTCTGGTCTCTGCTGAAGCAGGGCATTCTGGCAGCCAAGTGGCTTGACCTTTATTAGTGAGCCTGGTTACCCCCTCTCGGAACCACAGACTTAGAAATCGCCAGCTCATATACCGTGCATAAAATATATTTATATATATACCCTTATACACCATTTTAATAAAAAATATCACAAAATTCTTCTAAGTCCCTCGGGAAGAGTGAAAGACGCGCACGTTCATTTTCAGAGCTCCTAGACCTTCCTATAAGAAGTTAGCCAAAAAGTAGCTGCGAAAAACGCTTACAGTAGGTTAAGTTTCAGAGTTGCTTCTAATGTACCAAAGCTGGACTTAGACATAATTTCACTCTCACAACATTATGGCTGCTTGGAGACAGTCCGAACCACAAGTACCGGGTCCATGGTTCTGGCCGTATACTGGGGGGACGGGACGACTCCCATTAACCCCTGACTATACCGGGGATACGCTTATCACAATGCCTTTCTGGTCTGTGCTGAAGCAGGGCATTCTGGCAGCCAAGTGGCTTGACGTTTATTAGTGAGCCTGGTTACCCCCTCTCGGAACCACAGACTTAGAAATCGCCAGCTCATATACAGTGCATAAAATATATTTATATATATACCCTTATACACCATTTTAATAAAAAATATCACAAAATTCTTCTAAGTCCCTCGGGAAGAGTGAAAGACGCGCACGTTCATTTTGAGAGCTCCTAGACCTTCCTATAAGAAGTTAGCCAAAAAGTAGCTTCGAAAAACGCTTAGGTTAAGTTTCAGAGTTGCTTCTAATGTACCAAAGCTGGACTTAGACATAATTTCACTCTCACAACATTATGGCTGGTTGGAGACAGTCCGAACCACAAGTACCGGGTCCATGGTTCTGGCCGTATACTGGGGGGACGGGGACGACTCCCATTAACCCCTGACTATACCGGGGATACGCTTATCACAATGCCTTTCTGGTCTGTGCTGAAGGAGGGCATTCTGGCAGCCTAGTTGCTTGACCTTTATTAGTGAGCCTGGTTACCCCCTCACGGAACCACAGACTTAGAAATCGCCAGCTCATATACAGTGCATAAAATATATTTATATATATACCCTTATACACCATTTTAATAAAAAAATATCACAAAATTCTTCTAAGTCCCTCGGGAAGAGAGAAAGACGCGCACGTTCATTTTCAGAGCTCCTAGACCTTCCTATAAGAAGTTAGCCAAAAAGTAGCTTCGAAAAACGCTTAGGTTAAGTTTCAGAGTTGCTTCTAATGTACCAAAACTGGACTTAGACATAATTTCACTCTCACAACATTATGGCTGGTTGGAGACAGTCCGAACCACAAGTACCGGGTCCATGGTTCTGGCCGTATACTGGGGGGACGGGGACGACTCCCATTAACCCCTGACTATACCGGGGATACGCTTATCACAATGCCTTTCTGGTCTGTGCTGAAGCAGGGCATTCTGGCAGCCAAGTGGCTTGACCTTTATTAGTGAGCCTGGTTACCCCCTCTCGGAACCACAGACTTAGAAATCGCCAGCTCATATACAGTGCATAAAATATATTTATATATATACCCTTATACACCATTTTAATAAAAAATACCACAAAATTCTTTTAAGTCCCTCGGGAAGAGTGAAAGACGCGCACGTTCATTTTCAGAGCTCCTAGACCTTCCTATAAGAAGTTAGCCAAAAAGTAGCTGCGAAAAACGCTTACAGTAGGTTAAGTTTCAGAGTTGCTTCTAATGTACCAAAACTGGACTTAGACATAATTTCACTCTCACAACATTATGGCTGGTTGGAGACAGTCCGAACCACAAGTACCGGGTCCATGGTTCTGGCCGTATACTGGGGGGACGGGGACGACTCCCATTAACCCCTGACTATACCGGGGATACGCTTATCACAATGCCTTTCTGGTCTCTGCTGAAGCAGGGCATTCTGGCAGCCAAGTGGCTTGACCTTTATTAGTGAGCCTGGTTACCCCCTCTCGGAACCACAGACTTAGAAATCGCCAGCTCATATACCGTGCATAAAATATATTTATATATATACCCTTATACACCATTTTAATAAAAAATATCACAAAATTATTCTAAGTCCCTCGGGAAGAGTGAAAGACGCGCACGTTCATTTTCAGAGCTCCTACACCTTCCTATAAGAAGTTAGCCAAAAAGTAGCTGCGAAAAACGCTTACAGTAGGTTAAGTTTCAGAGTTGCTTCTAATGTACCAAAGCTGGACTTAGACATAATTTCACTCTCACAACATTATGGCTGCTTGGAGACAGTCCGAACCACAAGTACCGGGTCCATGGTTCTGGCCGTATACTGGGGGGACGGGACGACTCCCATTAACCCCTGACTATACCGGGGATACGCTTATCACAATGCCTTTCTGGTCTGTGCTGAAGCAGGGCATTCTGGCAGCCAAGTGGCTTGACGTTTATTAGTGAGCCTGGTTACCCCCTCTCGGAACCACAGACTTAGAAATCGCCAGCTCATATACAGTGCATAAAATATATTTATATATATACCCTTATACACCATTTTAATAAAAAATATCACAAAATTCTTCTAAGTCCCTCGGGAAGAGTGAAAGACGCGCACGTTCATTTTGAGAGCTCCTAGACCTTCCTATAAGAAGTTAGCCAAAAAGTAGCTTCGAAAAACGCTTAGGTTAAGTTTCAGAGTTGCTTCTAATGTACCAAAGCTGGACTTAGACATAATTTCACTCTCACAACATTATGGCTGGTTGGAGACAGTCCGAACCACAAGTACCGGGTCCATGGTTCTGGCCGTATACTGGGGGGACGGGGACGACTCCCATTAACCCCTGACTATACCGGGGATACGCTTATCACAATGCCTTTCTGGTCTGTGCTGAAGGAGGGCATTCTGGCAGCCTAGTTGCTTGACCTTTATTAGTGAGCCTGGTTACCCCCTCTCGGAACCACAGACTTAGAAATCGCCAGCTCATATACAGTGCATAAAATATATTTATATATATACCCTTATACACCATTTTAATAAAAAAATATCACAAAATTCTTCTAAGTCCCTCGGGAAGAGAGAAAGACGCGCACGTTCATTTTCAGAGCTCCTAGACCTTCCTATAAGAAGTTAGCCAAAAAGTAGCTTCGAAAAACGCTTAGGTTAAGTTTCAGAGTTGCTTCTAATGTACCAAAACTGGACTTAGACATAATTTCACTCTCACAACATTATGGCTGGTTGGAGACAGTCCGAACCACAAGTACCGGGTCCATGGTTCTGGCCGTATACTGGGGGGACGGGGACGACTCCCATTAACCCCTGACTATACCGGGGATACGCTTATCACAATGCCTTTCTGGTCTGTGCTGAAGCAGGGCATTCTGGCAGCCAAGTGGCTTGACCTTTATTAGTGAGCCTGGTTACCCCCTCTCGGAACCACAGACTTAGAAATCGCCAGCTCATATACAGTGCATAAAATATATTTATATATATACCCTTATACACCATTTTAATAAAAAATACCACAAAATTCTTTTAAGTCCCTCGGGAAGAGTGAAAGACGCGCACGTTCATTTTCAGAGCTCCTAGACCTTCCTATAAGAAGTTAGCCAAAAAGTAGCTGCGAAAAACGCTTACAGTAGGTTAAGTTTCAGAGTTGCTTCTAATGTACCAAAACTGGACTTAGACATAATTTCACTCTCACAACATTATGGCTGGTTGGAGACAGTCCGAACCACAAGTACCGGGTCCATGGTTCTGGCCGTATACTGGGGGGACGGGGACGACTCCCATTAACCCCTGACTATACCGGGGATACGCTTATCACAATGCCTTTCTGGTCTGTGCTGAAGCAGGGCATTCTGGCAGCCAAGTGGCTTGACGTTTATTAGTGAGCCTGGTTACCCCCTCTCGGAACCACAGACTTAGAAATCGCCAGCTCATATACAGTGCATAAAATATATTTATATATATACCCTTATACACCATTTTAATAATAAATATCACAAAATTCTTCTAAGTCTCTCGGGAAGAGTGAAAGACGCGCACGTTCATTTTCAGAGCTCCTAGACCTTCCTATAAGAAGTTAGCCAAAAAGTAGCTTCGAAAAACGCTTAGGTTAAGTTTCAGAGTTGCTTCTAATGTACCAAAACTGGACTTAGACATAATTTCACTCTCACAACATTATGGCTGGTTGGAGACAGTCCGAACCACAAGTACCGGGTCCATGGTTCTGGCCGTATACTGGGGGGACGGGGACGACTCCCATTAACCCCTGACTATACCGGGGATACGCTTATCACAATGCCTTTCTGGTCTGTGCTGAAGCAGGGCATTCTGGTAGCCAAGTGGCTTGACCTTTATTAGTGAGCCTGGTTACCCCCTCTCGGAACCACAGACTTAGAAATCGCCAGCTCATATACAGTGCATAAAATATATTTATATATATACCCTTATACACCATTTTAATAAAAAAATATCACAAAATTCTTCTAAGTCCCTCGGGAAGAAAGAAAGACGCGCACGTTCATTTTCAGAGCTCCTAGACCTTCCTATAAGAAGTTAGCCAAAAAGTAGCTTCGAAAAACGCTTAGGTTAAGTTTCAGAGTTGCTTCTAATGTACCAAAACTGGACTTAGACATAATTTCACTCTCACAACATTATGGCTGGTTGGAGACAGTCCGAACCACAAGTACCGGGTCCATGGTTCTGGCCGTATACTGGGGGGACGGGGACGACTCTATTAACCCCTGACTATACCGGGGATACGCTTATCACAATGCCTTTCTGGTCTGTGCTGAAGCAGGGCATTCTGGCAGCCAAGTGGCTTGACCTTTATTAGTGAGCCTGGTTACCCCCTCTCGGAACCACAGACTTAGAAATCGCCAGCTCATATACAGTGCATAAAATATATTTATATATATACCCTTATACACCATTTTAATAAAAAATACCACAAAATTCTTTTAAGTCCCTCGGGAAGAGTGAAAGACGCGCACGTTCATTTTCAGAGCTCCTAGACCTTCCTATAAGAAGTTAGCCAAAAAGTAGCTGCGAAAAACGCTTACAGTAGGTTAAGTTTCAGAGTTGCTTCTAATGTACCAAAACTGGACTTAGACATAATTTCACTCTCACAACATTATGGCTGGTTGGAGACAGTCCGAACCACAAGTACCGGGTCCATGGTTCTGGCCGTATACTGGGGGGACGGGGACGACTCCCATTAACCCCTGACTATACCGGGGATACGCTTATCACAATGCCTTTCTGGTCTGTGCTGAAGCAGGGCATTCTGGCAGCCAAGTGGCTTGACCTTTATTAGTGAGCCTGGTTACCCCCTCTCGGAACCACAGACTTAGAAATCGCCAGCTCATATACAGTGCATAAAATATATTTATATATATACCCTTATACACCATTTTAATAAAAAAATATCACAAAATTCTTCTAAGTCCCTCGGGAAGAAAGAAAGACGCGCACGTTCATTTTCAGAGCTCCTAGACCTTCCTATAAGAAGTTAGCCAAAAAGTAGCTTCGAAAAACGCTTAGGTTAAGTTTCAGAGTTGCTTCTAATGTACCAAAACTGGACTTAGACATAATTTCACTCTCACAACATTATGGCTGGTTGGAGACAGTCCGAACCACAAGTACCGGGTCCATGGTTCTGGCCGTATACTGGGGGGACGGGGACGACTCTATTAACCCCTGACTATACCGGGGATACGCTTATCACAATGCCTTTCTGGTCTGTGCTGAAGCAGGGCATTCTGGCAGCCAAGTGGCTTGACCTTTATTAGTGAGCCTGGTTACCCCCTCTCGGAACCACAGACTTAGAAATCGCCAGCTCATATACAGTGCATAAAATATATTTATATATATACCCTTATACACCATTTTAATAAAAAATACCACAAAATTCTTTTAAGTCCCTCGGGAAGAGTGAAAGACGCGCACGTTCATTTTCAGAGCTCCTAGACCTTCCTATAAGAAGTTAGCCAAAAAGTAGCTGCGAAAAACGCTTACAGTAGGTTAAGTTTCAGAGTTGCTTCTAATGTACCAAAACTGGACTTAGACATAATTTCACTCTCACAACATTATGGCTGGTTGGAGACAGTCCGAACCACAAGTACCGGGTCCATGGTTCTGGCCGTATACTGGGGGGACGGGGACGACTCCCATTAACCCCTGACTATACCGGGGATACGCTTATCACAATGCCTTTCTGGTCTGTGCTGAAGCAGGGCATTCTGGCAGCCAAGTGGCTTGACCTTTATTAGTGAGCCTGGTTACCCCCTCTCGGAACCACAGAATTAGAAATCGCCAGCTCATATACAGTGCATAAAATATATTTATATATATACCCTTATACACCATTTTAATAATAAATATCACAAAATTCTTCTAAGTCTCTCGGGAAGAGTGAAAGACGCGCACGTTCATTTTCAGAGCTCCTAGACCTTCCTATAAGAAGTTAGCCAAAAAGTAGCTTCGAAAAACGCTTAGGTTAAGTTTCAGAGTTGCTTCTAATGTACCAAAACTGGACTTAGACATAATTTCACTCTCACAACATTATGGCTGGTTGGAGACAGTCCGAACCACAAGTACCGGGTCCATGGTTCTGGCCGTATACTGGGGGGACGGGGACGACTCCCATTAACCCCTGACTATACCGGGGATACGCTTATCACAATGCCTTTCTGGTCTGTGCTGAAGCAGGGCATTCTGGTAGCCAAGTGGCTTGACCTTTATTAGTGAGCCTGGTTACCCCCTCTCGGAACCACAGACTTAGAAATCGCCAGCTCATATACAGTGCATAAAATATATTTATATATATACCCTTATACACCATTTTAATAAAAAATATCACAAAATTCTTCTAAGTCCCTCGGGAAGAGTGAAAGACGCGCACGTTCATTTTCAGAGCTCCTAGACCTTCCTATAAGAAGTTAGCCAAAAAGTAGCTGCGAAAAACGCTTACAGTAGGTTAAGTTACAGAGTTGCTTCTAATGTACCAAAGCTGGACTTAGACATAATTTCACTCTCACAACATTATGGCTGGTTGGAGACAGTCCGAACCACAAGTACCGTGTCCATGGTTCTGGCCGTATACTGGGGGGACGGGGACGACTCCCATTAACCCCTGACTATACCGGGGATACGCTTATCACAATGCCTTTCTGGTCTGTGCTGAAGCAGGGCATTCTGGTAGCCAAGTGGCTTGACCTTTATTAGTGAGCCTGGTTACCCCCTCTCGGAACCACAGACTTAGAAATCGCCAGCTCATATACAGTGCATAAAATATATTTATATATATACCCTTATACACCATTTTAATAAAAAATATCACAAAATTCTTCTAAGTCCCTCGGGAAGAGTGAAAGACGCGCACGTTCATTTTCAGAGCTCCTAGACCTTCCTATAAGAAGTTAGCCAAAAGGTAGCTTCGAAAAACGCTTAGGTTAAGTTTCAGAGTTGCTTCTAATGTACCAAAGCTGGACTTAGACATAATTTCACTCTCACAACATTATGGATGGTTGGAGACAGTCCGAACCACAAGTACCGGGTCCATGGTTCTGGCCGTATACTGGGGGGACGGGGACGACTCCCATTAACCCCTGACTATACCGGGGATACGCTTATCACAATGCCTTTCTGGTCTGTGCTGAAGGAGGGCATTCTGGCAGCCTAGTTGCTTGACCTTTATTAGTGAGCCTGGTTACCCCCTCTCGGAACCACAGACTTAGAAATCGCCAGCTCATATACAGTGCATAAAATATATTTATATATATACCCTTATACACCATTTTAATAAAAAAATATCACAAAATTCTTCTAAGTCCCTCGGGAAGAGAGAAAGACGCGCACGTTCATTTTCAGAGCTCCTAGACCTTCCTATAAGAAGTTAGCCAAAAAGTAGCTTCGAAAAACGCTTAGGTTAAGTTTCAGAGTTGCTTCTAATGTACCAAAACTGGACTTAGACATAATTTCACTCTCACAACATTATGGCTGGTTGGAGACAGTCCGAACCACAAGTACCGGGTCCATGGTTCTGGCCGTATACTGGGGGGACGGGGACGACTCCCATTAACCCCTGACTATACCGGGGATACGCTTATCACAATGCCTTTCTGGTCTGTGCTGAAGCAGGGCATTCTGGCAGCCAAGTGGCTTGACCTTTATTAGTGAGCCTGGTTACCCCCTCTCGGAACCACAGACTTAGAAATCGCCAGCTCATATACAGTGCATAAAATATATTTATATATATACCCTTATACACCATTTTAATAAAAAATACCACAAAATTCTTTTAAGTCCCTCGGGAAGAGTGAAAGACGCGCACGTTCATTTTCAGAGCTCCTAGACCTTCCTATAAGAAGTTAGCCAAAAAGTAGCTGCGAAAAACGCTTACAGTAGGTTAAGTTTCAGAGTTGCTTCTAATGTACCAAAACTGGACTTAGACATAATTTCACTCTCACAACATTATGGCTGGTTGGAGACAGTCCGAACCACAAGTACCGGGTCCATGGTTCTGGCCGTATACTGGGGGGACGGGGACGACTCCCATTAACCCCTGACTATACCGGGGATACGCTTATCACAATGCCTTTCTGGTCTGTGCTGAAGCAGGGCATTCTGGCAGCCAAGTGGCTTGACGTTTATTAGTGAGCCTGGTTACCCCCTCTCGGAACCACAGACTTAGAAATCGCCAGCTCATATACAGTGCATAAAATATATTTATATATATACCCTTATACACCATTTTAATAATAAATATCACAAAATTCTTCTAAGTCTCTCGGGAAGAGTGAAAGACGCGCACGTTCATTTTCAGAGCTCCTAGACCTTCCTATAAGAAGTTAGCCAAAAAGTAGCTTCGAAAAACGCTTAGGTTAAGTTTCAGAGTTGCTTCTAATGTACCAAAACTGGACTTAGACATAATTTCACTCTCACAACATTATGGCTGGTTGGAGACAGTCCGAACCACAAGTACCGGGTCCATGGTTCTGGCCGTATACTGGGGGGACGGGGACGACTCCCATTAACCCCTGACTATACCGGGGATACGCTTATCACAATGCCTTTCTGGTCTGTGCTGAAGCAGGGCATTCTGGTAGCCAAGTGGCTTGACCTTTATTAGTGAGCCTGGTTACCCCCTCTCGGAACCACAGACTTAGAAATCGCCAGCTCATATACAGTGCATAAAATATATTTATATATATACCCTTATACACCATTTTAATAAAAAAATATCACAAAATTCTTCTAAGTCCCTCGGGAAGAAAGAAAGACGCGCACGTTCATTTTCAGAGCTCCTAGACCTTCCTATAAGAAGTTAGCCAAAAAGTAGCTTCGAAAAACGCTTAGGTTAAGTTTCAGAGTTGCTTCTAATGTACCAAAACTGGACTTAGACATAATTTCACTCTCACAACATTATGGCTGGTTGGAGACAGTCCGAACCACAAGTACCGGGTCCATGGTTCTGGCCGTATACTGGGGGGACGGGGACGACTCTATTAACCCCTGACTATACCGGGGATACGCTTATCACAATGCCTTTCTGGTCTGTGCTGAAGCAGGGCATTCTGGCAGCCAAGTGGCTTGACCTTTATTAGTGAGCCTGGTTACCCCCTCTCGGAACCACAGACTTAGAAATCGCCAGCTCATATACAGTGCATAAAATATATTTATATATATACCCTTATACACCATTTTAATAAAAAATACCACAAAATTCTTTTAAGTCCCTCGGGAAGAGTGAAAGACGCGCACGTTCATTTTCAGAGCTCCTAGACCTTCCTATAAGAAGTTAGCCAAAAAGTAGCTGCGAAAAACGCTTACAGTAGGTTAAGTTTCAGAGTTGCTTCTAATGTACCAAAACTGGACTTAGACATAATTTCACTCTCACAACATTATGGCTGGTTGGAGACAGTCCGAACCACAAGTACCGGGTCCATGGTTCTGGCCGTATACTGGGGGGACGGGGACGACTCCCATTAACCCCTGACTATACCGGGGATACGCTTATCACAATGCCTTTCTGGTCTGTGCTGAAGCAGGGCATTCTGGCAGCCAAGTGGCTTGACCTTTATTAGTGAGCCTGGTTACCCCCTCTCGGAACCACAGACTTAGAAATCGCCAGCTCATATACAGTGCATAAAATATATTTATATATATACCCTTATACACCATTTTAATAAAAAAATATCACAAAATTCTTCTAAGTCCCTCGGGAAGAAAGAAAGACGCGCACGTTCATTTTCAGAGCTCCTAGACCTTCCTATAAGAAGTTAGCCAAAAAGTAGCTTCGAAAAACGCTTAGGTTAAGTTTCAGAGTTGCTTCTAATGTACCAAAACTGGACTTAGACATAATTTCACTCTCACAACATTATGGCTGGTTGGAGACAGTCCGAACCACAAGTACCGGGTCCATGGTTCTGGCCGTATACTGGGGGGACGGGGACGACTCTATTAACCCCTGACTATACCGGGGATACGCTTATCACAATGCCTTTCTGGTCTGTGCTGAAGCAGGGCATTCTGGCAGCCAAGTGGCTTGACCTTTATTAGTGAGCCTGGTTACCCCCTCTCGGAACCACAGACTTAGAAATCGCCAGCTCATATACAGTGCATAAAATATATTTATATATATACCCTTATACACCATTTTAATAAAAAATACCACAAAATTCTTTTAAGTCCCTCGGGAAGAGTGAAAGACGCGCACGTTCATTTTCAGAGCTCCTAGACCTTCCTATAAGAAGTTAGCCAAAAAGTAGCTGCGAAAAACGCTTACAGTAGGTTAAGTTTCAGAGTTGCTTCTAATGTACCAAAACTGGACTTAGACATAATTTCACTCTCACAACATTATGGCTGGTTGGAGACAGTCCGAACCACAAGTACCGGGTCCATGGTTCTGGCCGTATACTGGGGGGACGGGGACGACTCCCATTAACCCCTGACTATACCGGGGATACGCTTATCACAATGCCTTTCTGGTCTGTGCTGAAGCAGGGCATTCTGGCAGCCAAGTGGCTTGACCTTTATTAGTGAGCCTGGTTACCCCCTCTCGGAACCACAGAATTAGAAATCGCCAGCTCATATACAGTGCATAAAATATATTTATATATATACCCTTATACACCATTTTAATAATAAATATCACAAAATTCTTCTAAGTCTCTCGGGAAGAGTGAAAGACGCGCACGTTCATTTTCAGAGCTCCTAGACCTTCCTATAAGAAGTTAGCCAAAAAGTAGCTTCGAAAAACGCTTAGGTTAAGTTTCAGAGTTGCTTCTAATGTACCAAAACTGGACTTAGACATAATTTCACTCTCACAACATTATGGCTGGTTGGAGACAGTCCGAACCACAAGTACCGGGTCCATGGTTCTGGCCGTATACTGGGGGGACGGGGACGACTCCCATTAACCCCTGACTATACCGGGGATACGCTTATCACAATGCCTTTCTGGTCTGTGCTGAAGCAGGGCATTCTGGTAGCCAAGTGGCTTGACCTTTATTAGTGAGCCTGGTTACCCCCTCTCGGAACCACAGACTTAGAAATCGCCAGCTCATATACAGTGCATAAAATATATTTATATATATACCCTTATACACCATTTTAATAAAAAATATCACAAAATTCTTCTAAGTCCCTCGGGAAGAGTGAAAGACGCGCACGTTCATTTTCAGAGCTCCTAGACCTTCCTATAAGAAGTTAGCCAAAAAGTAGCTGCGAAAAACGCTTACAGTAGGTTAAGTTACAGAGTTGCTTCTAATGTACCAAAGCTGGACTTAGACATAATTTCACTCTCACAACATTATGGCTGGTTGGAGACAGTCCGAACCACAAGTACCGTGTCCATGGTTCTGGCCGTATACTGGGGGGACGGGGACGACTCCCATTAACCCCTGACTATACCGGGGATACGCTTATCACAATGCCTTTCTGGTCTGTGCTGAAGCAGGGCATTCTGGTAGCCAAGTGGCTTGACCTTTATTAGTGAGCCTGGTTACCCCCTCTCGGAACCACAGACTTAGAAATCGCCAGCTCATATACAGTGCATAAAATATATTTATATATATACCCTTATACACCATTTTAATAAAAAATATCACAAAATTCTTCTAAGTCCCTCGGGAAGAGTGAAAGACGCGCACGTTCATTTTCAGAGCTCCTAGACCTTCCTATAAGAAGTTAGCCAAAAGGTAGCTTCGAAAAACGCTTAGGTTAAGTTTCAGAGTTGCTTCTAATGTACCAAAGCTGGACTTAGACATAATTTCACTCTCACAACATTATGGATGGTTGGAGACAGTCCGAACCACAAGTACCGGGTCCATGGTTCTGGCCGTATACTGGGGGGACGGGGACGAGTCACATTAACCCCTGACTATACCGGGGATACGCTTATCACAATGCCTTTCTGGTCTGTGCTGAAGGAGGGCATTCTGGCAGCCAAGTTGCTTGACCTTTATTAGTGAGCCTGGTTACCCCCTCTCGGAACCACAGACTTAGAAATCGCCAGCTCATATACAGTGCATAAAATATATTTATATATATACCCTTATACACCATTTTAATAAAAAATATCACAAAATTCTTCTAAGTCCCTCGGGAAGAGTGAAAGACGCGCACGTTCATTTTCAGAGCTCCTAGAACTTCCTATAAGAAGTTAGCCAAAAGGTAGCTTCGAAAAACGCTTAGGTTAAGTTTCAGAGTTGCTTCTAATGTACCAAAACTGGACTTAGACATAATTTCACTCTCACAACATTATGGCTGGTTGGAGACAGTCCGAACCACAAGTACCGGGTCCATGGTTCTGGCCGTATACTGGGGGGACGGGGACGACTCCCATTAACCCCTGACTATACCGGGGATACGCTTATCACAATGCCTTTCTGGTCTGTGCTGAAGCAGGGCATTCTGGCAGCCAAGTGGCTTGACCTTTATTAGTGAGCCTAGTTACCCCCTCTCGGAACCACAGACTTAGAAATCGCCAGCTCATATACAGTGCATAAAATATATTTATATATATACCCTTATACACCATTTTAATAAAAAATATCACAAAATTCTTCTAAGTCCCTCGGGAAGAGTGAAAGACGCGCACGTTCATTTTCAGAGCTCCTAGACCTTCCTATAAGAAGTTAGCCAAAAAGTAGCTTCGAAAAACGCTTAGGTTAAGTTTCAGAGTTGCTTCTAATGTACCAAAACTGGACTTAGACATAATTTCACTCTCACAACATTATGGCTGGTTGGAGACAGTCCGAACCACAAGTACCGGGTCCATGGTTCTGGCGGTATACTGGGGGGACGGGGACGACTCCCATTAACCCCTGACTATACCGGGGATACGCTTATCACAATGCCTTTCTGGTCTGTGCTGAAGCAGGGCATTCTGGCAGCCAAGTGGCTTGACCTTTATTAGTGAGCCTAGTTACCCCCTCTCGGAACCACAGAATTAGAAATCGCCAGCTCATATACAGTGCATAAAATATATTTATATATATACCCTTATACACCATTTTAATAAAAAATATCACAAAATTCTTCTAAGTCCCTCGGGAAGAGTGAAAGACGCGCACGTTCATTTTCAGAGCTCCTAGACCTTCCTATAAGAAGTTAGCCAAAAGGTAGCTTCGAAAAACGCTTAGGTTAAGTTTCAGAGTTGCTTCTAATGTACCAAAGCTGGACTTAGACATAATTTCACTCTCACAACATTATGGCTGGTTGGAGACAGTCCGAACCACAAGTACCGGGTCCATGGTTCTGGCCGTATACTGGGGGGACGGGGACGAGTCACATTAACCCCTGACTATACCGGGGATACGCTTATCACAATGCCTTTCTGGTCTGTGCTGAAGGAGGGCATTCTGGCAGCCAAGTTGCTTGACCTTTATTAGTGAGCCTGGTTACCCCCTCTCGGAACCACAGACTTAGAAATCGCCAGCTCATATACAGTGCATAAAATATATTTATATATATACCCTTATACACCATTTTAATAAAAAATATCACAAAATTCTTCTAAGTCCCTCGGGAAGAGTGAAAGACGCGCACGTTCATTTTCAGAGCTCCTAGAACTTCCTATAAGAAGTTAGCCAAAAGGTAGCTTCGAAAAACGCTTAGGTTAAGTTTCAGAGTTGCTTCTAATGTACCAAAGCTGGACTTAGACATAATTTCACTCTCACAACATTATGGCTGGTTGGAGACAGTCCGAACCACAAGTACCGGGTCCATGGTTCTGGCCGTATACTGGGGGGACGGGGACGACTCCCATTAACCCCTGACTATACCGGGGATACGCTTATCACAATGCCTTTCTGGTCTGTGCTGAAGCAGGGCATTCTGTCAGCCAAGTGGCTTGACCTTTATTAGTGAGCCTGGTTACCCCCTCTCGGAACCACAGACTTAGAAATCGCCAGCTCATATACAGTGCATAAAATATATTTATATATATACCCTTATACACCATTTTAATAAAAAATATCACAAAATTCTTCTAAGTCCCTCGGGAAGAGTGAAAGACGCGCACGTTCATTTTCAGAGCTCCTAGACCTTCCTATAAGAAGTTAGCCAAAAAGTAGCTTCGAAAAACGCTTAGGTTAAGTTTCAGAGTTGCTTCTAATGTACCAAAACTGGACTTAGACATAATTTCACTCTCACAACATTATGGCTGGTTGGAGACAGTCCGAACCACAAGTACCGGGTCCATGGTTCTGGCCGTATACTGGGGGGACGGGGACGACTCCCATTAACCCCTGACTATACCGGGGATACGCTTATCACAATGCCTTTCTG
Source organism: Ascaphus truei (assembly GCF_040206685.1). Taxonomy (NCBI): domain Eukaryota; kingdom Metazoa; phylum Chordata; class Amphibia; order Anura; family Ascaphidae; genus Ascaphus; species Ascaphus truei. The sequence goes on from NC_134483.1 coordinate 268,726,936, forward strand.
GTCTGTGCTGAAGCAGGGCATTCTGGCAGCCAAGTGGCTTGACCTTTATTAGTGAGCCTAGTTACCCCCTCTCGGAACCACAGACTTAGAAATCGCCAGCTCATATACAGTGCATAAAATATATTTATATATATACCCTTATACACCATTTTAATAAAAAATATCACAAAATTCTTCTAAGTCCCTCGGGAAGAGTGAAAGACGCGCACGTTCATTTTCAGAGCTCCTAGACCTTCCTATAAGAAGTTAGCCAAAAAGTAGCTTCGAAAAACGCTTAGGTTAAGTTTCAGAGTTGCTTCTAATGTACCAAAACTGGACTTAGACATAATTTCACTCTCACAACATTATGGCTGGTTGGAGACAGTCCGAACCACAAGTACCGGGTCCATGGTTCTGGCGGTATACTGGGGGGACGGGGACGACTCCCATTAACCCCTGACTATACCGGGGATACGCTTATCACAATGCCTTTCTGGTCTGTGCTGAAGCAGGGCATTCTGGCAGCCAAGTGGCTTGACCTTTATTAGTGAGCCTAGTTACCCCCTCTCGGAACCACAGAATTAGAAATCGCCAGCTCATATACAGTGCATAAAATATATTTATATATATACCCTTATACACCATTTTAATAAAAAATATCACAAAATTCTTCTAAGTCCCTCGGGAAGAGTGAAAGACGCGCACGTTCATTTTCAGAGCTCCTAGACCTTCCTATAAGAAGTTAGCCAAAAGGTAGCTTCGAAAAACGCTTAGGTTAAGTTTCAGAGTTGCTTCTAATGTACCAAAGCTGGACTTAGACATAATTTCACTCTCACAACATTATGGCTGGTTGGAGACAGTCCGAACCACAAGTACCGGGTCCATGGTTCTGGCAGTATACTGGGGGGACGGGGACGACTCCCATTAACCCCTGACTATACCGGGGATACGCTTATCACAATGCCTTTCTGGTCTGTGCTGAAGCAGGGCATTCTGGCAGCCAAGTGGCTTGACCTTTATTAGTGAGCCTGGTTACCCCCTCTCGGAACCACAGACTTAGAAATCGCCAGCTCATATACAGTGCATAAAATATATTTATATATATATACCCTTATACACCATTTTAATAAAAAATATCACAAAATTCTTCTAAGTCCCTCGGGAAGAGTGAAAGACGCGCACGTTCATTTTCAGAGCTCCTAGACCTTCCTATAAGAAGTTAGCCAAAAAGTAGCTGCGAAAAACGCTTACAGTAGGTTAAGTTACAGAGTTGCTTCTAATGTACCAAAGCTGGACTTAGACATAATTTCACTCTCACAACATTATGGCTGGTTGGAGACAGTCCGAACCACAAGTACCGTGTCCATGGTTCTGGCCGTATACTGGGGGGACGGGGACGACTCCCATTAACCCCTGACTATACCGGGGATACGCTTATCACAATGCCTTTCTGGTCTGTGCTGAAGCAGGGCATTCTGGTAGCCAAGTGGCTTGACCTTTATTAGTGAGCCTGGTTACCCCCTCTCGGAACCACAGACTTAGAAATCGCCAGCTCATATACAGTGCATAAAATATATTTATATATATACCCTTATACACCATTTTAATAAAAAATATCACAAAATTCTTCTAAGTCCCTCGGGAAGAGTGAAAGACGCGCACGTTCATTTTCAGAGCTCCTAGACCTTCCTATAAGAAGTTAGCCAAAAGGTAGCTTCGAAAAACGCTTAGGTTAAGTTTCAGAGTTGCTTCTAATGTACCAAAGCTGGACTTAGACATAATTTCACTCTCACAACATTATGGATGGTTGGAGACAGTCCGAACCACAAGTACCGGGTCCATGGTTCTGGCCGTATACTGGGGGGACGGGGACGAGTCACATTTACCCCTGACTATACCGGGGATACGCTTATCACAATGCCTTTCTGGTCTGTGCTGAAGGAGGGCATTCTGGCAGCCAAGTTGCTTGACCTTTATTAGTGAGCCTGGTTACCCCCTCTCGGAACCACAGACTTAGAAATCGCCAGCTCATATACAGTGCATAAAATATATTTATATATATACCCTTATACACCATTTTAATAAAAAATATCACAAAATTCTTCTAAGTCCCTCGGGAAGAGTGAAAGACGCGCACGTTCATTTTCAGAGCTCCTAGAACTTCCTATAAGAAGTTAGCCAAAAGGTAGCTTCGAAAAACGCTTAGGTTAAGTTTCAGAGTTGCTTCTAATGTACCAAAGCTGGACTTAGACATAATTTCACTCTCACAACATTATGGCTGGTTGGAGACAGTCCGAACCACAAGTACCGGGTCCATGGTTCTGGCCGTATACTGGGGGGACGGGGACGACTCCCATTAACCCCTGACTATACCGGGGATACGCTTATCACAATGCCTTTCTGGTCTGTGCTGAAGCAGGGCATTCTGTCAGCCAAGTGGCTTGACCTTTATTAGTGAGCCTGGTTACCCCCTCTCGGAACCACAGACTTAGAAATCGCCAGCTCATATACAGTGCATAAAATATATTTATATATATACCCTTATACACCATTTTAATAAAAAATATCACAAAATTCTTCTAAGTCCCTCGGGAAGAGTGAAAGACGCGCACGTTCATTTTCAGAGCTTCTAGACCTTCCTATAAGAAGTTAGCCAAAAAGTAGCTTCGAAAAACGCTTAGGTTAAGTTTCAGAGTTGCTTCTAATGTACCAAAACTGGACTTAGACATAATTTCACTCTCACAACATTATGGCTGGTTGGAGACAGTCCGAACCACAAGTACCGGGTCCATGGTTCTGGCCGTATACTGGGGGGACGGGGACGACTCCCATTAACCCCTGACTATACCGGGGATACGCTTATCACAATGCCTTTCTGGTCTGTGCTGAAGCAGGGCATTCTGGCAGCCAAGTGGCTTGACCTTTATTAGTGAGCCTAGTTACCCCCTCTCGGAACCACAGACTTAGAAATCGCCAGCTCATATACAGTGCATAAAATATATTTATATATATACCCTTATACACCATTTTAATAAAAAATATCACAAAATTCTTCTAAGTCCCTCGGGAAGAGTGAAAGACGCGCACGTTCATTTTCAGAGCTCCTAGACCTTCCTATAAGAAGTTAGCCAAAAAGTAGCTTCGAAAAACGCTTAGGTTAAGTTTCAGAGTTGCTTCTAATGTACCAAAACTGGACTTAGACATAATTTCACTCTCACAACATTATGGCTGGTTGGAGACAGTCCGAACCACAAGTACCGGGTCCATGGTTCTGGCGGTATACTGGGGGGACGGGGACGACTCCCATTAACCCCTGACTATACCGGGGATACGCTTATCACAATGCCTTTCTGGTCTGTGCTGAAGCAGGGCATTCTGGCAGCCAAGTGGCTTGACCTTTATTAGTGAGCCTAGTTACCCCCTCTCGGAACCACAGAATTAGAAATCGCCAGCTCATATACAGTGCATAAAATATATTTATATATATACACTTATACACCATTTTAATAAAAAATATCACAAAATTCTTCTAAGTCCCTCGGGAAGAGTGAAAGACGCGCACGTTCATTTTCCATTTTCAGAGCTCCTAGACCTTCCTATAAGAAGTTAGCCAAAAGGTAGCTTCGAAAAACGCTTAGGTTAAGTTTCAGAGTTGCTTCTAATGTACCAAAGCTGGACTTAGACATAATTTCACTCTCACAACATTATGGCTGGTTGGAGACAGTCCGAACCACAAGTACCGGGTCCATGGTTCTGGCCGTATACTGGGGGGACGGGGACGACTCCCATTAACCCCTGACTATACCGGGGATACGCTTATCACAATGCCTTTCTGGTCTGTGCTGGCAGCCAAGTGGCTTGACCTTTATTAGTGAGCCTGGTTACCCCCTCTCGGAACCACAGACTTAGAAATCGCCAGCTCATATACAGTGCATAAAATATATTTATATATATACCCTTATACACCATTTTAATAAAAAATATCACAAAATTCTTCTAAGTCCCTCGGGAAGAGTGAAAGACGCGCACGTTCATTTTCAGAGCTCCTAGACCTTCCTATAAGAAGTTAGCCAAAAAGTAGCTGCGAAAAACGCTTACAGTAGGTTAAGTTTCAGAGTTGCTTCTAATGTACCAAAGCTGGACTTAGACATAATTTCACTCTCACAACATTATGGCTGGTTGGAGACAGTCCGAACCACAAGTACCGGGTCCATGGTTCTGGGCGTATACTGGGGGGACGGGGACGACTCCCATTAACCCTTGACTTTACCGGGGATACGCTTATCACAATGCCTTTCTGGTCTGTGCTGAAGCAGGGCATTCTGGCAGCCAAGTGGCTTGTACTTTATGGGGTGCGGCAGGGGTTATTAGTGAGCCTGGTTACCCCCTCTCGGAACCACAGACTTAGAAATCGCCAGCTCATATACAGTGCATAAAATATATATAAATATATACCCTTATACACCATTTTAATAAAAAATATCACAAAATTCTTCTAAGTCCCTCGGGAAGAGTGAAAGATGCACACGTTCATTTTCAGAGCTTCTAGACGTTCCTATAAGAAGTTAGCCAAAAAGTAGCTTCGAAAAACGCTTAGGTTAAGTTTGAGAGTTGCTTCTAATGTTCCAAAGCTGGACTTAGACATAATTTCACTCTCACAACATTATGGCTGGTTGGAGACAGTCCGAACCACAAGTACCGGGTCCATGGTTCTGGGCGTATACTGGGGTGGGGGACTCCCATTAACCCCTGACAATACCGGGGATACGCTTATCACAATGCCTTTCTGGTCTGTGCTGGCAGCCAAGTGGCTTGACCTTTATTAGTGAGCCTGGTTACCCCCTCTCGGAACCACAGACTTAGAAATCGCCAGCTCATATACAGTGCATAAAATATATTTATATATATACCCTTATACACCATTTTAATAAAAAATATCACAAAATTCTTCTAAGTCCCTCGGGAAGAGTGAAAGATGCACACGTTCATTTTCAGAGCTTCTAGACGTTCCTATAAGAAGTTAGCCAAAAAGTAGCTTCGAAAAACGCTTAGGTTAAGTTTCAGAGTTGCTTCTAATGTTCCAAAGCTGGACTTAGACATAATTTCACTCTCACAACATTATGGCTGGTTGGAGACAGTCCGAACCACAAGTACCGGGTCCATGGTTCTGGCCGTATACTGGGGGGACGGGGACGACTCCCATTAACCCCTGACTATACCGGGGATACGCTTATCACAATGCCTTTCTGGTCTGTGCTGAAGCAGGGCATTCTGGCAGCCAAGTGGCTTGACCTTTATTAGTGAGCCTGGTTACCCCCTCTCGGAACCACAGACTTAGAAATCGCCAGCTCATATACAATGCATAAAATATATTTATATAAATACCCTTATACACCATTTTAATAAAAAATATCACAAAATTCTTCTAAGTCCCTCGGGAAGAGTGAAAGACGCGCACGTTCATTTTCAGAGCTCCTAGACCTTCCTATTAGAAGTTAGCCAAAAAGTAGCTTCGAAAAACGCTTAGGTTAAGTTTCAGAGTTGCTTCTAATGTACCAAAGCTGGACTTAGACATAATTTCACTCTCACAACATTATGGCTGGTTGGAGACAGTCCGAACCACAAGTACCGGGTCCATGGTTCTGGCCGTATACTGGGGGGACGACTCCCATTAACCCCTGACTATACCGGGGATACGCTTATCACAATGCCTTTCTGGTCTGTGCTGAAGCAGGGCATTCTGGCAGCCAAGTGGCTTGACCTTTATTAGTGAGCTTGGTTACCCCCTCTCGGAACCACAGACTTAGAAATCGCCAGCTCATATACAGTGCATAAAATATATTTATATATATACCCTTATACACCATTTTAATAAAAAATATCACAAATTTCTTCTAAGTCCCTAGGGAAGAGTGAAAGACGCGCACGTTCATTTTCAGAGCTCCTAGACCTTCCTATAAGAAGTTAGCCAAAAAGTAGCTTCGAAAAACGCTTAGGTTAAGTTTCAGAGTTGCTTCTAATGTACCAAAGCTGGACTTAGACATAATTTCACTCTCACAACATTATGGCTGGTTGGAGAGAGTCCGAACCACAAGTACCGGGTCCATGGTTCTGGCCGTATACTGGGGGGACGGGGACGACTCCCATTAACCCCTGACTATACCGGGGATACGCTTATCACAATGCCTTTCTGGTCTGTGCTGAAGCAGGGCATTCTGGCAGCCAAGTGGCTTGACCTTTATTAGTGAGCCTGGTTACACCCTCTCGGAACCACAGACTTAGAAATCGCCAGCTCATATACAGTGCATAAAATATATTTATATATATATACCCTTATACACCATTTAATAAAAAATATCACAAAATTCTTCTAAGTCCCTAGGGAAGAGTGAAAGACGCGCACGTTCATTTTCAGAGCTCCTAGACCTTCCTATAAGAAGTTAGCCAAAAAGTAGCTTCGAAAAACGCTTAGGTTAAGTTTCAGAGTTGCTTCTAATGTACCAAAGCTGGACTTAGACATAATTTCACTCTCACAACATTATGGCTGGTTGGAGACAGTCCGAACCACAAGTACCGGGTCCATGGTTCTGGCCGTATACTGGGGGGACGGGGACGACTCCCATTAACCCCTGACTATACCGGGGATACGCTTATCACAATGCCTTTCTGGTCTGTGCTGAAGCAGGGCATTCTGGCAGCCAAGTGGCTTGACCTTTATTAGTGAGCCTGGTTACCCCCTCTCGTAACCACAGACTTAGAAATCGCCAGCTCATATACAGTGCATAAAATATATTTATATATATACCCTTATACACCATTTTAATAAAAAATATCACAAAATTCTTCTAAGTCCTTCGGGAAGAGTGAAAGACGCGCACGTTCATTTTCAGAGCTCCTAGACCTTCCTATAAGAAGTTAGCCAAAAAGTAGCTTCGAAAAACGCTTAGGTTAAGTTTCAGAGTTGCTTCTAATGTACCAAAGCTGGACTTAGACATAATTTCACTCTCACAACATTATGGCTGGTTGGAGAGAGTCCGAACCACAAGTACCGGGTCCATGGTTCTGGCCGTATACTGGGGGGACGGGGACGACTCCCATTAACCCCTGACTATACCGGGGATACGCTTATCACAATGCCTTTCTGGTCTGTGCTGAAGCAGGGCATTCTGGCAGCCAAGTGGCTTGACCTTTATTAGTGAGCCTGGTTACCCCCTCTCGGAACCACAGACTTAGAAATCGCCAGCTCATATACAGTGCATAAAATATATTTATATATATACCCTTATACACCATTTTAATAAAAAATATCACAAAATTCTTCTAAGTCCCTCGGGAAGAGTGAAAGACGCGCACGTTCATTTTCAGAGCTCCTAGACCTTCCTATAAGAAGTTAGCCAAAAAGTAGCTTCGAAAAACGCTTAGGTTAAGTTTCAGAGTTGCTTCTAATGTACCAAAGCTGGACTTAGACATAATTTCACTCTCACAACATTATGGCTGGTTGGAGACAGTCCGAACCACAAGTACCGGGTCCATGGTTCTGGCCGTATACTGGGGGGACGGGGACGACTCCCATTAACCCCTGACTATACCGGGGATACGCTTATCACAATGCCTTTCTGGTCTGTGCTGAAGCACGGCATTCTGGCAGCCAAGTGGCTTGACCTTTATTAGTGAGCCTGGTTACCCCCTCTCGGAACCACAGACTTAGAAATCGCCAGCTCATATACAGTGCATAAAATATATTTATATATATATACCCTTATACACCATTTTAATAAAAAATATCACAAATTTCTTCTAAGTCCCTAGGGAAGAGTGAAAGACGCGCACGTTCATTTTCAGAGCTCCTAGACCTTCCTATAAGAAGTTAGCCAAAAAGTAGCTTCGAAAAACGCTTAGGTTAAGTTTCAGAGTTGCTTCTAATGTACCAAAGCTGGACTTAGACATAATTTCACTCTCACAACATTATGGCTGGTTGGAGAGAGTCCGAACCACAAGTACCGGGTCCATGGTTCTGGCCGTATACTGGGGGGACGGGGACGACTCCCATTAACCCCTGACTATACCGGGGATACGCTTATCACAATGCCTTTCTGGTCTGTGCTGAAGCAGGGCATTCTGGCAGCCAAGTGGCTTGACCTTTATTAGTGAGCCTGGTTACACCCTCTCGGAACCACAGACTTAGAAATCGCCAGCTCATATACAGTGCATAAAATATATTTATATATATATACCCTTATACACCATTTAATAAAAAATATCACAAAATTCTTCTAAGTCCCTAGGGAAGAGTGAAAGACGCGCACGTTCATTTTCAGAGCTCCTAGACCTTCCTATAAGAAGTTAGCCAAAAAGTAGCTTCGAAAAACGCTTAGGTTAAGTTTCAGAGTTGCTTCTAATGTACCAAAGCTGGACTTCGACATAATTTCACTCTCACAACATTATGGCTGGTTGGAGACAGTCCGAACCACAAGTACCGGGTCCATGGTTCTGGCCGTATACTGGGGGGACGGGGACGACTCCCATTAACCCCTGACTATACCGGGGATACGCTTATCACAATGCCTTTCTGGTCTGTGCTGAAGCAGGGCATTCTGGCAGCCAAGTGGCTTGACCTTTATTAGTGAGCCTGGTTACCCCCTCTCGGAACCACAGACTTAGAAATCGCCAGCTCATATACAGTGCATAAAATATATTTATATATATACCCTTATACACCATTTAATAAAAAATATCACAAAATTCTTCTAAGTCCCTCGGGAAGAGTGAAAGACGCGCACGTTCATTTTCAGAGCTCCTAGACCTTCCTATAAGAAGTTAGCCAAAAAGTAGCTTCGAAAAACGCTTAGGTTAAGTTTCAGAGTTGCTTCTAATGTACCAAAGCTGGACTTAGACATAATTTCACTCTCACAACATTATGGCTGGTTGGAGACAGTCCGAACCACAAGTACCGGGTCCATGGTTCTGGCCGTATACTGGGGGGACGGGGACGACTCCCATTAACCCCTGACTATACCGGGGATACGCTTATCACAATGCCTTTCTGGTCTGTGCTGAAGCAGGGCATTCTGGCAGCCAAGTGGCTTGACCTTTATTAGTGAGCCTGGTTACCCCCTCTCGGAACCACAGACTTAGAAATCGCCAGCTCATATACAGTGCATAAAATATATTTATATATATATACCCTTATACACCATTTTAATAAAAAATATCACAAATTTCTTCTAAGTCCCTCGGGAAGAGTGGAAGACGCGCACGTTCATTTTCAGAGCTCCTAGACCTTCCAATAAGAAGTTAGCCAAAAAGTAGCTTCGAAAAACGCTTAGGTTAAGTTTCAGAGTTGCTTCTAATGTACCAAAGCTGGACTTAGACATAATTTCACTCTCACAACATAATGGCTGGTTGGAGACAGTCCGAACCACAAGTACCGGGTCCATGGTTCTGGCCGTATACTGGGGGGACGGGAACGACTCCCATTAACCCCTGACTATACCGGTGATACGCTTATCACAATGCCTTTCTGGTCTGTGCTGAAGCAGGGCATTCTGGCAGCCAAGTGGCTTGACCTTTATTAGTGAGCCTGGTTACCCCCTCTCGGAACCACAGACTTAGAAATCGCCAGCTCATATACAATGCATAAAATATATTTATATAAATACCCTTATACACCATTTTAATAAAAAATATCACAAAATTCTTCTAAGTCCCTCGGGAAGAGTGAAAGACGCGCACGTTCATTTTCAGAGCTCCTAGACCTTCCTATTAGAAGTTAGCCAAAAAGTAGCTTCGAAAAACGCTTAGGTTAAGTTTCAGAGTTGCTTCTAATGTACCAAAGCTGGACTTAGACATAATTTCACTCTCACAACATTATGGCTGGTTGGAGACAGTCCGAACCACAAGTACCGGGTCCATGGTTCTGGCCGTATACTGGGGGGACGACTCCCATTAACCCCTGACTATACCGGGGATACGCTTATCACAATGCCTTTCTGGTCTGTGCTGAAGCAGGGCATTCTGGCAGCCAAGTGGCTTGACCTTTATTAGTGAGCCTGGTTACCCCCTCTCGGAACCACAGACTTAGAAATCGCCAGCTCATATACAGTGCATAAAATATATTTATATATATACCCTTATACACCATTTTAATAAAAAATATCACAAATTTCTTCTAAGTCCCTAGGGAAAAGTGAAAGACGCGCACGTTCATTTTCAGAGCTCCTAGACCTTCCTATAAGAAGTTAGCCAAAAAGTAGCTTCGAAAAACGCTTAGGTTAAGTTTCAGAGTTGCTTCTAATGTACCAAAGCTGGACTTAGACATAATTTCACTCTCACAACATTATGGCTGGTTGGAGAGAGTCCGAACCACAAGTACCGGGTCCATGGTTCTGGCCGTATACTGGGGGGACGGGGACGACTCCCATTAACCCCTGACTATACCGGGGATACGCTTATCACAATGCCTTTCTGGTCTGTGCTGAAGCAGGGCATTCTGGCAGCCAAGTGGCTTGACCTTTATTAGTGAGCCTGGTTACACCCTCTCGGAACCACAGACTTAGAAATCGCCAGCTCATATACAGTGCATAAAATATATTTATATATATATACCCTTATACACCATTTAATAAAAAATATCACAAAATTCTTCTAAGTCCCTAGGGAAGAGTGAAAGACGCGCACGTTCATTTTCAGAGCTCCTAGACCTTCCTATAAGAAGTTAGCCAAAAAGTAGCTTCGAAAAACGCTTAGGTTAAGTTTCAGAGTTGCTTCTAATGTACCAAAGCTGGACTTAGACATAATTTCACTCTCACAACATTATGGCTGGTTGGAGACAGTCCGAACCACAAGTACCGGGTCCATGGTTCTGGCCGTATACTGGGGGGACGGGGACGACTCCCATTAACCCCTGACTATACCGGGGATACGCTTATCACAATGCCTTTCTGGTCTGTGCTGAAGCAGGGCATTCTGGCAGCCAAGTGGCTTGACCTTTATTAGTGAGCCTGGTTACCCCCTCTCGGAACCACAGACTTAGAAATCGCCAGCTCATATACAGTGCATAAAATATATTTATATATATACCCTTATACACCATTTTAATAAAAAATATCACAAATTTCTTCTAAGTCCCTAGGGAAGAGTGAAAGACGCGCACGTTCATTTTCAGAGCTCCTAGACCTTCCTATAAGAAGTTAGCCAAAAAGTAGCTTCGAAAAACGCTTAGGTTAAGTTTCAGAGTTGCTTCTAATGTACCAAAGCTGGACTTAGACATAATTTCACTCTCACAACATTATGGCTGGTTGGAGAGAGTCCGAACCACAAGTACCGGGTCCATGGTTCTGGCCGTATACTGGGGGGACGGGGACGACTCCCATTAACCCCTGACTATACCGGGGATACGCTTATCACAATGCCTTTCTGGTCTGTGCTGAAGCAGGGCATTCTGGCAGCCAAGTGGCTTGACCTTTATTAGTGAGCCTGGTTACCCCCTCTCGGAACCACAGACTTAGAAATCGCCAGCTCATATACAGTGCATAAAATATATTTATATATATACCCTTATACACCATTTTAATAAAAAATATCACAAAATTCTTCTAAGTCCCTCGGGAAGAGTGAAAGACGCGCACGTTCATTTTCAGAGCTCCTAGACCTTCCTATAAGAAGTTAGCCAAAAAGTAGCTTCGAAAAACGCTTAGGTTAAGTTTCAGAGTTGCTTCTAATGTACCAAAGCTGGACTTAGACATAATTTCACTCTCACAACATTATGGCTGGTTGGAGACAGTCCGAACCACAAGTACCGGGTCCATGGTTCTGGCCGTATACTGGGGGGACGGGGACGACTCCCATTAACCCCTGACTATACCGGGGATACGCTTATCACAATGCCTTTCTGGTCTGTGCTGAAGCACGGCATTCTGGCAGCCAAGTGGCTTGACCTTTATTAGTGAGCCTGGTTACCCCCTCTCGGAACCACAGACTTAGAAATCGCCAGCTCATATACAGTGCATAAAATATATTTATATATATATACCCTTATACACCATTTTAATAAAAAATATCACAAATTTCTTCTAAGTCCCTAGGGAAGAGTGAAAGACGCGCACGTTCATTTTCAGAGCTCCTAGACCTTCCTATAAGAAGTTAGCCAAAAAGTAGCTTCGAAAAACGCTTAGGTTAAGTTTCAGAGTTGCTTCTAATGTACCAAAGCTGGACTTAGACATAATTTCACTCTCACAACATTATGGCTGGTTGGAGAGAGTCCGAACCACAAGTACCGGGTCCATGGTTCTGGCCGTATACTGGGGGGACGGGGACGACTCCCATTAACCCCTGACTATACCGGGGATACGCTTATCACAATGCCTTTCTGGTCTGTGCTGAAGCAGGGCATTCTGGCAGCCAAGTGGCTTGACCTTTATTAGTGAGCCTGGTTACACCCTCTCGGAACCACAGACTTAGAAATCGCCAGCTCATATACAGTGCATAAAATATATTTATATATATATACCCTTATACACCATTTAATAAAAAATATCACAAAATTCTTCTAAGTCCCTAGGGAAGAGTGAAAGACGCGCACGTTCATTTTCAGAGCTCCTAGACCTTCCTATAAGAAGTTAGCCAAAAAGTAGCTTCGAAAAACGCTTAGGTTAAGTTTCAGAGTTGCTTCTAATGTACCAAAGCTGGACTTCGACATAATTTCACTCTCACAACATTATGGCTGGTTGGAGACAGTCCGAACCACAAGTACCGGGTCCATGGTTCTGGCCGTATACTGGGGGGACGGGGACGACTCCCATTAACCCCTGACTATACCGGGGATACGCTTATCACAATGCCTTTCTGGTCTGTGCTGAAGCAGGGCATTCTGGCAGCCAAGTGGCTTGACCTTTATTAGTGAGCCTGGTTACCCCCTCTCGGAACCACAGACTTAGAAATCGCCAGCTCATATACAGTGCATAAAATATATTTATATATATACCCTTATACACCATTTAATAAAAAATATCACAAAATTCTTCTAAGTCCCTCGGGAAGAGTGAAAGACGCGCACGTTCATTTTCAGAGCTCCTAGACCTTCCTATAAGAAGTTAGCCAAAAAGTAGCTTCGAAAAACGCTTAGGTTAAGTTTCAGAGTTGCTTCTAATGTACCAAAGCTGGACTTAGACATAATTTCACTCTCACAACATTATGGCTGGTTGGAGACAGTCCGAACCACAAGTACCGGGTCCATGGTTCTGGCCGTATACTGGGGGGACGGGGACGACTCCCATTAACCCCTGACTATACCGGGGATACGCTTATCACAATGCCTTTCTGGTCTGTGCTGAAGCAGGGCATTCTGGCAGCCAAGTGGCTTGACCTTTATTAGTGAGCCTGGTTACCCCCTCTCGGAACCACAGACTTAGAAATCGCCAGCTCATATACAGTGCATAAAATATATTTATATATATATACCCTTATACACCATTTTAATAAAAAATATCACAAATTTCTTCTAAGTCCCTCGGGAAGAGTGGAAGACGCGCACGTTCATTTTCAGAGCTCCTAGACCTTCCAATAAGAAGTTAGCCAAAAAGTAGCTTCGAAAAACGCTTAGGTTAAGTTTCAGAGTTGCTTCTAATGTACCAAAGCTGGACTTAGACATAATTTCACTCTCACAACATAATGGCTGGTTGGAGACAGTCCGAACCACAAGTACCGGGTCCATGGTTCTGGCCGTATACTGGGGGGACGGGAACGACTCCCATTAACCCCTGACTATACCGGTGATACGCTTATCACAATGCCTTTCTGGTCTGTGCTGAAGCAGGGCATTCTGGCAGCCAAGTGGCTTGACCTTTATTAGTGAGCCTGGTTACCCCCTCTCGGAACCACAGACTTAGAAATCGCCAGCTCATATACAGTGCATAAAAAATATTTATATATATACCCTTATACACCATTTTAATAAAAAATATCACAAAATTCTTCTAAGTCCCTCGGGAAGAGTGAAAGACGCGCACGTTCATTTTCAGATCTCCTAGACCTTCCTATAAGAAGTTAGCCAAAAAGTAGTTTCGAAAAACGCTTAGGTTAAGTTTCAGAGTTGCTTCTAATGTACCAAAGCTGGACTTAGACATAATTTCACTCTCACAACATTATGGCTGGTTGGAGAGAGTCCGAACCACAAGTACCGGGTCCATGGTTCTGGCCGTATACTGGGGGGACGGGGACGACTCCCATTAACCCCTGACTATACCGGGGATACGCTTATCACAATGCCTTTCTGGTCTGTGCTGAAGCAGGGCATTCTGGCAGCCAAGTGGCTTGACCTTTATTAGTGAGCCTGGTTACCCCCTCTCGGAACCACAGACTTAGAAATCGCCAGCTCATATACAGTGCATAAAATATATTTATATATATACCCTTATACACCATTTTAATAAAAAATATCACAAAATTCTTCTAAGTCCCTCGGGAAGAGTGAAAGACGCGCACATTCATTTTCAGAGCTCCTAGACCTTCCTATAAGAAGTTAGCCAAAAAGTAGCTTCGAAAAACGCTTAGGTTAAGTTTCAGAGTTGCTTCTAATGTACCAAAGCTGGACTTAGACATAATTTCACTCTCACAACATTATGGCTGGTTGGAGACAGTCCGAACCACAAGTACCGGGTCCATGGTTCTGGCCGTATACTGGGGGGACGGGGACGACTCCCATTAACCCCTGACTATACCGGGGATACGCTTATCACAATGCCTTTCTGGTCTGTGCTGAAGCACGGCATTCTGGCAGCCAAGTGGCTTGACCTTTATTAGTGAGCCTGGTTACCCCCTCTCGGAACCACAGACTTAGAAATCGCCAGCTCATATACAGTGCATAAAATATATTTATATATATATACCCTTATACACCATTTTAATAAAAAATATCACAAATTTCTTCTAAGTCCCTAGGGAAGAGTGAAAGACGCGCACGTTCATTTTCAGAGCTCCTAGACCTTCCTATAAGAAGTTAGCCAAAAAGTAGCTTCGAAAAACGCTTAGGTTAAGTTTCAGAGTTGCTTCTAATGTACCAAAGCTGGACTTAGACATAATTTCACTCTCACAACATTATGGCTGGTTGGAGAGAGTCCGAACCACAAGTACCGGGTCCATGGTTCTGGCCGTATACTGGGGGGACGGGGACGACTCCCATTAACCCCTGACTATACCGGGGATACGCTTATCACAATGCCTTTCTGGTCTGTGCTGAAGCAGGGCATTCTGGCAGCCAAGTGGCTTGACCTTTATTAGTGAGCCTGGTTACACCCTCTCGGAACCACAGACTTAGAAATCGCCAGCTCATATACAGTGCATAAAATATATTTATATATATATACCCTTATACACCATTTAATAAAAAATATCACAAAATTCTTCTAAGTCCCTAGGGAAGAGTGAAAGACGCGCACGTTCATTTTCAGAGCTCCTAGACCTTCCTATAAGAAGTTAGCCAAAAAGTAGCTTCGAAAAACGCTTAGGTTAAGTTTCAGAGTTGCTTCTAATGTACCAAAGCTGGACTTCGACATAATTTCACTCTCACAACATTATGGCTGGTTGGAGACAGTCCGAACCACAAGTACCGGGTCCATGGTTCTGGCCGTATACTGGGGGGACGGGGACGACTCCCATTAACCCCTGACTATACCGGGGATACGCTTATCACAATGCCTTTCTGGTCTGTGCTGAAGCAGGGCATTCTGGCAGCCAAGTGGCTTGACCTTTATTAGTGAGCCTGGTTACCCCCTCTCGGAACCACAGACTTAGAAATCGCCAGCTCATATACAGTGCATAAAATATATTTATATATATACCCTTATACACCATTTAATAAAAAATATCACAAAATTCTTCTAAGTCCCTCGGGAAGAGTGAAAGACGCGCACGTTCATTTTCAGAGCTCCTAGACCTTCCTATAAGAAGTTAGCCAAAAAGTAGCTTCGAAAAACGCTTAGGTTAAGTTTCAGAGTTGCTTCTAATGTACCAAAGCTGGACTTAGACATAATTTCACTCTCACAACATTATGGCTGGTTGGAGACAGTCCGAACCACAAGTACCGGGTCCATGGTTCTGGCCGTATACTGGGGGGACGGGGACGACTCCCATTAACCCCTGACTATACCGGGGATACGCTTATCACAATGCCTTTCTGGTCTGTGCTGAAGCAGGGCATTCTGGCAGCCAAGTGGCTTGACCTTTATTAGTGAGCCTGGTTACCCCCTCTCGGAACCACAGACTTAGAAATCGCCAGCTCATATACAGTGCATAAAATATATTTATATATATATACCCTTATACACCATTTTAATAAAAAATATCACAAATTTCTTCTAAGTCCCTCGGGAAGAGTGGAAGACGCGCACGTTCATTTTCAGAGCTCCTAGACCTTCCAATAAGAAGTTAGCCAAAAAGTAGCTTCGAAAAACGCTTAGGTTAAGTTTCAGAGTTGCTTCTAATGTACCAAAGCTGGACTTAGACATAATTTCACTCTCACAACATAATGGCTGGTTGGAGACAGTCCGAACCACAAGTACCGGGTCCATGGTTCTGGCCGTATACTGGGGGGACGGGAACGACTCCCATTAACCCCTGACTATACCGGTGATACGCTTATCACAATGCCTTTCTGGTCTGTGCTGAAGCAGGGCATTCTGGCAGCCAAGTGGCTTGACCTTTATTAGTGAGCCTGGTTACCCCCTCTCGGAACCACAGACTTAGAAATCGCCAGCTCATATACAGTGCATAAAAAATATTTATATATATACCCTTATACACCATTTTAATAAAAAATATCACAAAATTCTTCTAAGTCCCTCGGGAAGAGTGAAAGACGCGCACGTTCATTTTCAGATCTCCTAGACCTTCCTATAAGAAGTTAGCCAAAAAGTAGTTTCGAAAAACGCTTAGGTTAAGTTTCAGAGTTGCTTCTAATGTACCAAAGCTGGACTTAGACATAATTTCACTCTCACAACATTATGGCTGGTTGGAGAGAGTCCGAACCACAAGTACCGGGTCCATGGTTCTGGCCGTATACTGGGGGGACGGGGACGACTCCCATTAACCCCTGACTATACCGGGGATACGCTTATCACAATGCCTTTCTGGTCTGTGCTGAAGCAGGGCATTCTGGCAGCCAAGTGGCTTGACCTTTATTAGTGAGCCTGGTTACCCCCTCTCGGAACCACAGACTTAGAAATCGCCAGCTCATATACAGTGCATAAAATATATTTATATATATACCCTTATACACCATTTTAATAAAAAATATCACAAAATTCTTCTAAGTCCCTCGGGAAGAGTGAAAGACGCGCACATTCATTTTCAGAGCTCCTAGACCTTCCTATAAGAAGTTAGCCAAAAAGTAGCTTCGAAAAACGCTTAGGTTAAGTTTCAGAGTTGCTTCTAATGTACCAAAGCTGGACTTAGACATAATTTCACTCTCACAACATTATGGCTGGTTGGAGACAGTCCGAACCACAAGTACCGGGTCCATGGTTCTGGCCGTATACTGGGGGGACGGGGACGACTCCCATTAACCCCTGACTATACCGGGGATACGCTTATCACAATGCCTTTCTGGTCTGTGCTGAAGCACGGCATTCTGGCAGCCAAGTGGCTTGACCTTTATTAGTGAGCCTGGTTACCCCCTCTCGGAACCACAGACTTAGAAATCGCCAGCTCATATACAGTGCATAAAATATATTTATATATATATACCCTTATACACCATTTTAATAAAAAATATCACAAATTTCTTCTAAGTCCCTAGGGAAGAGTGAAAGACGCGCACGTTCATTTTCAGAGCTCCTAGACCTTCCTATAAGAAGTTAGCCAAAAAGTAGCTTCGAAAAACGCTTAGGTTAAGTTTCAGAGTTGCTTCTAATGTACCAAAGCTGGACTTAGACATAATTTCACTCTCACAACATTATGGCTGGTTGGAGAGAGTCCGAACCACAAGTACCGGGTCCATGGTTCTGGCCGTATACTGGGGGGACGGGGACGACTCCCATTAACCCCTGACTATACCGGGGATACGCTTATCACAATGCCTTTCTGGTCTGTGCTGAAGCAGGGCATTCTGGCAGCCAAGTGGCTTGACCTTTATTAGTGAGCCTGGTTACACCCTCTCGGAACCACAGACTTAGAAATCGCCAGCTCATATACAGTGCATAAAATATATTTATATATATATACCCTTATACACCATTTAATAAAAAATATCACAAAATTCTTCTAAGTCCCTAGGGAAGAGTGAAAGACGCGCACGTTCATTTTCAGAGCTCCTAGACCTTCCTATAAGAAGTTAGCCAAAAAGTAGCTTCGAAAAACGCTTAGGTTAAGTTTCAGAGTTGCTTCTAATGTACCAAAGCTGGACTTAGACATAATTTCACTCTCACAACATTATGGCTGGTTGGAGAGAGTCCGAACCACAAGTACCGGGTCCATGGTTCTGGCCGTATACTGGGGGGACGGGGACGACTCCCATTAACCCCTGACTATACCGGGGATACGCTTATCACAATGCCTTTCTGGTCTGTGCTGAAGCAGGGCATTCTGGCAGCCAAGTGGCTTGACCTTTATTAGTGAGCCTGGTTACACCCTCTCGGAACCACAGACTTAGAAATCGCCAGCTCATATACAGTGCATAAAATATATTTATATATATATACCCTTATACACCATTTTAATAAAAAATATCACAAAATTCTTCTAAGTCCCTCGGGAAGAGTGAAAGACGCGCACGTTCATTTTCAGAGCTTCTAGACCTTCCTATAAGAAGTTAGCCAAAAAGTAGCTTCGAAAAACGCTTAGGTTAAGTTTCAGAGTTGCTTCTAATGTACCAAAACTGGACTTAGACATAATTTCACTCTCACAACATTATGGCTGGTTGGAGACAGTCCGAACCACAAGTACCGGGTCCATGGTTCTGGCCGTATACTGGGGGGACGGGGACGACTCCCATTAACCCCTGACTATACCGGGGATACGCTTATCACAATGCCTTTCTGGTCTGTGCTGAAGCAGGGCATTCTGGCAGCCAAGTGGCTTGACCTTTATTAGTGAGCCTAGTTACCCCCTCTCGGAACCACAGACTTAGAAATCGCCAGCTCATATACAGTGCATAAAATATATTTATATATATACCCTTATACACCATTTTAATAAAAAATATCACAAAATTCTTCTAAGTCCCTCGGGAAGAGTGAAAGACGCGCACGTTCATTTTCAGAGCTCCTAGACCTTCCTATAAGAAGTTAGCCAAAAAGTAGCTTCGAAAAACGCTTAGGTTAAGTTTCAGAGTTGCTTCTAATGTACCAAAACTGGACTTAGACATAATTTCACTCTCACAACATTATGGCTGGTTGGAGACAGTCCGAACCACAAGTACCGGGTCCATGGTTCTGGCGGTATACTGGGGGGACGGGGACGACTCCCATTAACCCCTGACTATACCGGGGATACGCTTATCACAATGCCTTTCTGGTCTGTGCTGAAGCAGGGCATTCTGGCAGCCAAGTGGCTTGACCTTTATTAGTGAGCCTAGTTACCCCCTCTCGGAACCACAGAATTAGAAATCGCCAGCTCATATACAGTGCATAAAATATATTTATATATATACACTTATACACCATTTTAATAAAAAATATCACAAAATTCTTCTAAGTCCCTCGGGAAGAGTGAAAGACGCGCACGTTCATTTTCCATTTTCAGAGCTCCTAGACCTTCCTATAAGAAGTTAGCCAAAAGGTAGCTTCGAAAAACGCTTAGGTTAAGTTTCAGAGTTGCTTCTAATGTACCAAAGCTGGACTTAGACATAATTTCACTCTCACAACATTATGGCTGGTTGGAGACAGTCCGAACCACAAGTACCGGGTCCATGGTTCTGGCCGTATACTGGGGGGACGGGGACGACTCCCATTAACCCCTGACTATACCGGGGATACGCTTATCACAATGCCTTTCTGGTCTGTGCTGGCAGCCAAGTGGCTTGACCTTTATTAGTGAGCCTGGTTACCCCCTCTCGGAACCACAGACTTAGAAATCGCCAGCTCATATACAGTGCATAAAATATATTTATATATATACCCTTATACACCATTTTAATAAAAAATATCACAAAATTCTTCTAAGTCCCTCGGGAAGAGTGAAAGACGCGCACGTTCATTTTCAGAGCTCCTAGACCTTCCTATAAGAAGTTAGCCAAAAAGTAGCTGCGAAAAACGCTTACAGTAGGTTAAGTTTCAGAGTTGCTTCTAATGTACCAAAGCTGGACTTAGACATAATTTCACTCTCACAACATTATGGCTGGTTGGAGACAGTCCGAACCACAAGTACCGGGTCCATGGTTCTGGGCGTATACTGGGGGGACGGG
Organism: Ascaphus truei; assembly: GCF_040206685.1. Lineage (NCBI taxonomy): Eukaryota > Metazoa > Chordata > Amphibia > Anura > Ascaphidae > Ascaphus > Ascaphus truei. The sequence continues at coordinate 268,747,310 of NC_134483.1, forward strand.
GACGACTCCCATTAACCCTTGACTTTACCGGGGATACGCTTATCACAATGCCTTTCTGGTCTGTGCTGAAGCAGGGCATTCTGGCAGCCAAGTGGCTTGTACTTTATGGGGTGCGGCAGGGGTTATTAGTGAGCCTGGTTACCCCCTCTCGGAACCACAGACTTAGAAATCGCCAGCTCATATACAGTGCATAAAATATATATAAATATATACCCTTATACACCATTTTAATAAAAAATATCACAAAATTCTTCTAAGTCCCTCGGGAAGAGTGAAAGATGCACACGTTCATTTTCAGAGCTTCTAGACGTTCCTATAAGAAGTTAGCCAAAAAGTAGCTTCGAAAAACGCTTAGGTTAAGTTTGAGAGTTGCTTCTAATGTTCCAAAGCTGGACTTAGACATAATTTCACTCTCACAACATTATGGCTGGTTGGAGACAGTCCGAACCACAAGTACCGGGTCCATGGTTCTGGGCGTATACTGGGGTGGGGGACTCCCATTAACCCCTGACAATACCGGGGATACGCTTATCACAATTCCTTTCTGGTCTGTGCTGGCAGCCAAGTGGCTTGACCTTTATTAGTGAGCCTGGTTACCCCCTCTCGGAACCACAGACTTAGAAATCGCCAGCTCATATACAGTGCATAAAATATATTTATATATATACCCTTATACACCATTTTAATAAAAAATATCACAAAATTCTTCTAAGTCCCTCGGGAAGAGTGAAAGATGCACACGTTCATTTTCAGAGCTTCTAGACGTTCCTATAAGAAGTTAGCCAAAAAGTAGCTTCGAAAAACGCTTAGGTTAAGTTTCAGAGTTGCTTCTAATGTTCCAAAGCTGGACTTAGACATAATTTCACTCTCACAACATTATGGCTGGTTGGAGACAGTCCGAACCACAAGTACCGGGTCCATGGTTCTGGCCGTATACTGGGGGGACGGGGACGACTCCCATTAACCCCTGACTATACCGGGGATACGCTTATCACAATGCCTTTCTGGTCTGTGCTGAAGCAGGGCATTCTGGCAGCCAAGTGGCTTGACCTTTATTAGTGAGCCTGGTTACCCCCTCTCGGAACCACAGACTTAGAAATCGCCAGCTCATATACAATGCATAAAATATATTTATATAAATACCCTTATACACCATTTTAATAAAAAATATCACAAAATTCTTCTAAGTCCCTCGGGAAGAGTGAAAGACGCGCACGTTCATTTTCAGAGCTCCTAGACCTTCCTATTAGAAGTTAGCCAAAAAGTAGCTTCGAAAAACGCTTAGGTTAAGTTTCAGAGTTGCTTCTAATGCACCAAAGCTGGACTTAGACATAATTTCACTCTCACAACATTATGGCTGGTTGGAGACAGTCCGAACCACAAGTACCGGGTCCATGGTTCTGGCCGTATACTGGGGGGACGACTCCCATTAACCCCTGACTATACCGGGGATACGCTTATCACAATGCCTTTCTGGTCTGTGCTGAAGCAGGGCATTCTGGCAGCCAAGTGGCTTGACCTTTATTAGTGAGCCTGGTTACCCCCTCTCGGAACCACAGACTTAGAAATCGCCAGCTCATATACAGTGCATAAAATATATTTATATATATACCCTTATACACCATTTTAATAAAAAATATCACAAATTTCTTCTAAGTCCCTAGGGAAGAGTGAAAGACGCGCACGTTCATTTTCAGAGCTCCTAGACCTTCCTATAAGAAGTTAGCCAAAAAGTAGCTTCGAAAAACGCTTAGGTTAAGTTTCAGAGTTGCTTCTAATGTACCAAAGCTGGACTTAGACATAATTTCACTCTCACAACATTATGGCTGGTTGGAGAGAGTCCGAACCACAAGTACCGGGTCCATGGTTCTGGCCGTATACTGGGGGGACGGGGACGACTCCCATTAACCCCTGACTATACCGGGGATACGCTTATCACAATGCCTTTCTGGTCTGTGCTGAAGCAGGGCATTCTGGCAGCCAAGTGGCTTGACCTTTATTAGTGAGCCTGGTTACACCCTCTCGGAACCACAGACTTAGAAATCGCCAGCTCATATACAGTGCATAAAATATATTTATATATATATACCCTTATACACCATTTAATAAAAAATATCACAAAATTCTTCTAAGTCCCTAGGGAAGAGTGAAAGACGCGCACGTTCATTTTCAGAGCTCCTAGACCTTCCTATAAGAAGTTAGCCAAAAAGTAGCTTCGAAAAACGCTTAGGTTAAGTTTCAGAGTTGCTTCTAATGTACCAAAGCTGGACTTAGACATAATTTCACTCTCACAACATTATGGCTGGTTGGAGACAGTCCGAACCACAAGTACCGGGTCCATGGTTCTGGCCGTATACTGGGGGGACGGGGACGACTCCCATTAACCCCTGACTATACCGGGGATACGCTTATCACAATGCCTTTCTGGTCTGTGCTGAAGCAGGGCATTCTGGCAGCCAAGTGGCTTGACCTTTATTAGTGAGCCTGGTTACCCCCTCTCGGAACCACAGACTTAGAAATCGCCAGCTCATATACAGTGCATAAAATATATTTATATATATACCCTTATACACCATTTTAATAAAAAATATCACAAATTTCTTCTAAGTCCCTAGGGAAGAGTGAAAGACGCGCACGTTCATTTTCAGAGCTCCTAGACCTTCCTATAAGAAGTTAGCCAAAAAGTAGCTTCGAAAAACGCTTAGGTTAAGTTTCAGAGTTGCTTCTAATGTACCAAAGCTGGACTTAGACATAATTTCACTCTCACAACATTATGGCTGGTTGGAGAGAGTCCGAACCACAAGTACCGGGTCCATGGTTCTGGCCGTATACTGGGGGGACGGGGACGACTCCCATTAACCCCTGACTATACCGGGGATACGCTTATCACAATGCCTTTCTGGTCTGTGCTGAAGCAGGGCATTCTGGCAGCCAAGTGGCTTGACCTTTATTAGTGAGCCTGGTTACCCCCTCTCGGAACCACAGACTTAGAAATCGCCAGCTCATATACAGTGCATAAAATATATTTATATATATACCCTTATACACCATTTTAATAAAAAATATCACAAAATTCTTCTAAGTCCCTCGGGAAGAGTGAAAGACGCGCACGTTCATTTTCAGAGCTCCTAGACCTTCCTATAAGAAGTTAGCCAAAAAGTAGCTTCGAAAAACGCTTAGGTTAAGTTTCAGAGTTGCTTCTAATGTACCAAAGCTGGACTTAGACATAATTTCACTCTCACAACATTATGGCTGGTTGGAGACAGTCCGAACCACAAGTACCGGGTCCATGGTTCTGGCCGTATACTGGGGGGACGGGGACGACTCCCATTAACCCCTGACTATACCGGGGATACGCTTATCACAATGCCTTTCTGGTCTGTGCTGAAGCACGGCATTCTGGCAGCCAAGTGGCTTGACCTTTATTAGTGAGCCTGGTTACCCCCTCTCGGAACCACAGACTTAGAAATCGCCAGCTCATATACAGTGCATAAAATATATTTATATATATATACCCTTATACACCATTTTAATAAAAAATATCACAAATTTCTTCTAAGTCCCTAGGGAAGAGTGAAAGACGCGCACGTTCATTTTCAGAGCTCCTAGACCTTCCTATAAGAAGTTAGCCAAAAAGTAGCTTCGAAAAACGCTTAGGTTAAGTTTCAGAGTTGCTTCTAATGTACCAAAGCTGGACTTAGACATAATTTCACTCTCACAACATTATGGCTGGTTGGAGAGAGTCCGAACCACAAGTACCGGGTCCATGGTTCTGGCCGTATACTGGGGGGACGGGGACGACTCCCATTAACCCCTGACTATACCGGGGATACGCTTATCACAATGCCTTTCTGGTCTGTGCTGAAGCAGGGCATTCTGGCAGCCAAGTGGCTTGACCTTTATTAGTGAGCCTGGTTACACCCTCTCGGAACCACAGACTTAGAAATCGCCAGCTCATATACAGTGCATAAAATATATTTATATATATATACCCTTATACACCATTTAATAAAAAATATCACAAAATTCTTCTAAGTCCCTAGGGAAGAGTGAAAGACGCGCACGTTCATTTTCAGAGCTCCTAGACCTTCCTATAAGAAGTTAGCCAAAAAGTAGCTTCGAAAAACGCTTAGGTTAAGTTTCAGAGTTGCTTCTAATGTACCAAAGCTGGACTTCGACATAATTTCACTCTCACAACATTATGGCTGGTTGGAGACAGTCCGAACCACAAGTACCGGGTCCATGGTTCTGGCCGTATACTGGGGGGACGGGGACGACTCCCATTAACCCCTGACTATACCGGGGATACGCTTATCACAATGCCTTTCTGGTCTGTGCTGAAGCAGGGCATTCTGGCAGCCAAGTGGCTTGACCTTTATTAGTGAGCCTGGTTACCCCCTCTCGGAACCACAGACTTAGAAATCGCCAGCTCATATACAGTGCATAAAATATATTTATATATATACCCTTATACACCATTTAATAAAAAATATCACAAAATTCTTCTAAGTCCCTCGGGAAGAGTGAAAGACGCGCACGTTCATTTTCAGAGCTCCTAGACCTTCCTATAAGAAGTTAGCCAAAAAGTAGCTTCGAAAAACGCTTAGGTTAAGTTTCAGAGTTGCTTCTAATGTACCAAAGCTGGACTTAGACATAATTTCACTCTCACAACATTATGGCTGGTTGGAGACAGTCCGAACCACAAGTACCGGGTCCATGGTTCTGGCCGTATACTGGGGGGACGGGGACGACTCCCATTAACCCCTGACTATACCGGGGATACGCTTATCACAATGCCTTTCTGGTCTGTGCTGAAGCAGGGCATTCTGGCAGCCAAGTGGCTTGACCTTTATTAGTGAGCCTGGTTACCCCCTCTCGGAACCACAGACTTAGAAATCGCCAGCTCATATACAGTGCATAAAATATATTTATATATATATACCCTTATACACCATTTTAATAAAAAATATCACAAATTTCTTCTAAGTCCCTCGGGAAGAGTGGAAGACGCGCACGTTCATTTTCAGAGCTCCTAGACCTTCCAATAAGAAGTTAGCCAAAAAGTAGCTTCGAAAAACGCTTAGGTTAAGTTTCAGAGTTGCTTCTAATGTACCAAAGCTGGACTTAGACATAATTTCACTCTCACAACATAATGGCTGGTTGGAGACAGTCCGAACCACAAGTACCGGGTCCATGGTTCTGGCCGTATACTGGGGGGACGGGAACGACTCCCATTAACCCCTGACTATACCGGTGATACGCTTATCACAATGCCTTTCTGGTCTGTGCTGAAGCAGGGCATTCTGGCAGCCAAGTGGCTTGACCTTTATTAGTGAGCCTGGTTACCCCCTCTCGGAACCACAGACTTAGAAATCGCCAGCTCATATACAATGCATAAAATATATTTATATAAATACCCTTATACACCATTTTAATAAAAAATATCACAAAATTCTTCTAAGTCCCTCGGGAAGAGTGAAAGACGCGCACGTTCATTTTCAGAGCTCCTAGACCTTCCTATTAGAAGTTAGCCAAAAAGTAGCTTCGAAAAACGCTTAGGTTAAGTTTCAGAGTTGCTTCTAATGTACCAAAGCTGGACTTAGACATAATTTCACTCTCACAACATTATGGCTGGTTGGAGACAGTCCGAACCACAAGTACCGGGTCCATGGTTCTGGCCGTATACTGGGGGGACGACTCCCATTAACCCCTGACTATACCGGGGATACGCTTATCACAATGCCTTTCTGGTCTGTGCTGAAGCAGGGCATTCTGGCAGCCAAGTGGCTTGACCTTTATTAGTGAGCCTGGTTACCCCCTCTCGGAACCACAGACTTAGAAATCGCCAGCTCATATACAGTGCATAAAATATATTTATATATATACCCTTATACACCATTTTAATAAAAAATATCACAAATTTCTTCTAAGTCCCTAGGGAAGAGTGAAAGACGCGCACGTTCATTTTCAGAGCTCCTAGACCTTCCTATAAGAAGTTAGCCAAAAAGTAGCTTCGAAAAACGCTTAGGTTAAGTTTCAGAGTTGCTTCTAATGTACCAAAGCTGGACTTAGACATAATTTCACTCTCACAACATTATGGCTGGTTGGAGAGAGTCCGAACCACAAGTACCGGGTCCATGGTTCTGGCCGTATACTGGGGGGACGGGGACGACTCCCATTAACCCCTGACTATACCGGGGATACGCTTATCACAATGCCTTTCTGGTCTGTGCTGAAGCAGGGCATTCTGGCAGCCAAGTGGCTTGACCTTTATTAGTGAGCCTGGTTACACCCTCTCGGAACCACAGACTTAGAAATCGCCAGCTCATATACAGTGCATAAAATATATTTATATATATATACCCTTATACACCATTTAATAAAAAATATCACAAAATTCTTCTAAGTCCCTAGGGAAGAGTGAAAGACGCGCACGTTCATTTTCAGAGCTCCTAGACCTTCCTATAAGAAGTTAGCCAAAAAGTAGCTTCGAAAAACGCTTAGGTTAAGTTTCAGAGTTGCTTCTAATGTACCAAAGCTGGACTTAGACATAATTTCACTCTCACAACATTATGGCTGGTTGGAGACAGTCCGAACCACAAGTACCGGGTCCATGGTTCTGGCCGTATACTGGGGGGACGGGGACGACTCCCATTAACCCCTGACTATACCGGGGATACGCTTATCACAATGCCTTGCTGGTCTGTGCTGAAGCAGGGCATTCTGGCAGCCAAGTGGCTTGACCTTTATTAGTGAGCCTGGTTACCCCCTCTCGGAACCACAGACTTAGAAATCGCCAGCTCATATACAGTGCATAAAATATATTTATATATATACCCTTATACACCATTTTAATAAAAAATATCACAAATTTCTTCTAAGTCCCTAGGGAAGAGTGAAAGACGCGCACGTTCATTTTCAGAGCTCCTAGACCTTCCTATAAGAAGTTAGCCAAAAAGTAGCTTCGAAAAACGCTTAGGTTAAGTTTCAGAGTTGCTTCTAATGTACCAAAGCTGGACTTAGACATAATTTCACTCTCACAACATTATGGCTGGTTGGAGAGAGTCCGAACCACAAGTACCGGGTCCATGGTTCTGGCCGTATACTGGGGGGACGGGGACGACTCCCATTAACCCCTGACTATACCGGGGATACGCTTATCACAATGCCTTTCTGGTCTGTGCTGAAGCAGGGCATTCTGGCAGCCAAGTGGCTTGACCTTTATTAGTGAGCCTGGTTACCCCCTCTCGGAACCACAGACTTAGAAATCGCCAGCTCATATACAGTGCATAAAATATATTTATATATATACCCTTATACACCATTTTAATAAAAAATATCACAAAATTCTTCTAAGTCCCTCGGGAAGAGTGAAAGACGCGCACGTTCATTTTCAGAGCTCCTAGACCTTCCTATAAGAAGTTAGCCAAAAAGTAGCTTCGAAAAACGCTTAGGTTAAGTTTCAGAGTTGCTTCTAATGTACCAAAGCTGGACTTAGACATAATTTCACTCTCACAACATTATGGCTGGTTGGAGACAGTCCGAACCACAAGTACCGGGTCCATGGTTCTGGCCGTATACTGGGGGGACGGGGACGACTCCCATTAACCCCTGACTATACCGGGGATACGCTTATCACAATGCCTTTCTGGTCTGTGCTGAAGCACGGCATTCTGGCAGCCAAGTGGCTTGACCTTTATTAGTGAGCCTGGTTACCCCCTCTCGGAACCACAGACTTAGAAATCGCCAGCTCATATACAGTGCATAAAATATATTTATATATATATACCCTTATACACCATTTTAATAAAAAATATCACAAATGTCTTCTAAGTCCCTAGGGAAGAGTGAAAGACGCGCACGTTCATTTTCAGAGCTCCTAGACCTTCCTATAAGAAGTTAGCCAAAAAGTAGCTTCGAAAAACGCTTAGGTTAAGTTTCAGAGTTGCTTCTAATGTACCAAAGCTGGACTTAGACATAATTTCACTCTCACAACATTATGGCTGGTTGGAGAGAGTCCGAACCACAAGTACCGGGTCCATGGTTCTGGCCGTATACTGGGGGGACGGGGACGACTCCCATTAACCCCTGACTATACCGGGGATACGCTTATCACAATGCCTTTCTGGTCTGTGCTGAAGCAGGGCATTCTGGCAGCCAAGTGGCTTGACCTTTATTAGTGAGCCTGGTTACACCCTCTCGGAACCACAGACTTAGAAATCGCCAGCTCATATACAGTGCATAAAATATATTTATATATATATACCCTTATACACCATTTAATAAAAAATATCACAAAATTCTTCTAAGTCCCTAGGGAAGAGTGAAAGACGCGCACGTTCATTTTCAGAGCTCCTAGACCTTCCTATAAGAAGTTAGCCAAAAAGTAGCTTCGAAAAACGCTTAGGTTAAGTTTCAGAGTTGCTTCTAATGTACCAAAGCTGGACTTCGACATAATTTCACTCTCACAACATTATGGCTGGTTGGAGACAGTCCGAACCACAAGTACCGGGTCCATGGTTCTGGCCGTATACTGGGGGGACGGGGACGACTCCCATTAACCCCTGACTATACCGGGGATACGCTTATCACAATGCCTTTCTGGTCTGTGCTGAAGCAGGGCATTCTGGCAGCCAAGTGGCTTGACCTTTATTAGTGAGCCTGGTTACCCCCTCTCGGAACCACAGACTTAGAAATCGCCAGCTCATATACAGTGCATAAAATATATTTATATATATACCCTTATACACCATTTAATAAAAAATATCACAAAATTCTTCTAAGTCCCTCGGGAAGAGTGAAAGACGCGCACGTTCATTTTCAGAGCTCCTAGACCTTCCTATAAGAAGTTAGCCAAAAAGTAGCTTCGAAAAACGCTTAGGTTAAGTTTCAGAGTTGCTTCTAATGTACCAAAGCTGGACTTAGACATAATTTCACTCTCACAACATTATGGCTGGTTGGAGACAGTCCGAACCACAAGTACCGGGTCCATGGTTCTGGCCGTATACTGGGGGGACGGGGACGACTCCCATTAACCCCTGACTATACCGGGGATACGCTTATCACAATGCCTTTCTGGTCTGTGCTGAAGCAGGGCATTCTGGCAGCCAAGTGGCTTGACCTTTATTAGTGAGCCTGGTTACCCCCTCTCGGAACCACAGACTTAGAAATCGCCAGCTCATATACAGTGCATAAAATATATTTATATATATATACCCTTATACACCATTTTAATAAAAAATATCACAAATTTCTTCTAAGTCCCTCGGGAAGAGTGGAAGACGCGCACGTTCATTTTCAGAGCTCCTAGACCTTCCAATAAGAAGTTAGCCAAAAAGTAGCTTCGAAAAACGCTTAGGTTAAGTTTCAGAGTTGCTTCTAATGTACCAAAGCTGGACTTAGACATAATTTCACTCTCACAACATAATGGCTGGTTGGAGACAGTCCGAACCACAAGTACCGGGTCCATGGTTCTGGCCGTATACTGGGGGGACGGGAACGACTCCCATTAACCCCTGACTATACCGGTGATACGCTTATCACAATGCCTTTCTGGTCTGTGCTGAAGCAGGGCATTCTGGCAGCCAAGTGGCTTGACCTTTATTAGTGAGCCTGGTTACCCCCTCTCGGAACCACAGACTTAGAAATCGCCAGCTCATATACAGTGCATAAAAAATATTTATATATATACCCTTATACACCATTTTAATAAAAAATATCACAAAATTCTTCTAAGTCCCTCGGGAAGAGTGAAAGACGCGCACGTTCATTTTCAGATCTCCTAGACCTTCCTATAAGAAGTTAGCCAAAAAGTAGTTTCGAAAAACGCTTAGGTTAAGTTTCAGAGTTGCTTCTAATGTACCAAAGCTGGACTTAGACATAATTTCACTCTCACAACATTATGGCTGGTTGGAGAGAGTCCGAACCACAAGTACCGGGTCCATGGTTCTGGCCGTATACTGGGGGGACGGGGACGACTCCCATTAACCCCTGACTATACCGGGGATACGCTTATCACAATGCCTTTCTGGTCTGTGCTGAAGCAGGGCATTCTGGCAGCCAAGTGGCTTGACCTTTATTAGTGAGCCTGGTTACCCCCTCTCGGAACCACAGACTTAGAAATCGCCAGCTCATATACAGTGCATAAAATATATTTATATATATACCCTTATACACCATTTTAATAAAAAATATCACAAAATTCTTCTAAGTCCCTAGGGAAGAGTGAAAGACGCGCACGTTCATTTTCAGAGCTCCTAGACCTTCCTATAAGAAGTTAGCCAAAAAGTAGCTTCGAAAAACGCTTAGGTTAAGTTTCAGAGTTGCTTCTAATGTACCAAAGCTGGACTTAGACATAATTTCACTCTCACAACATTATGGCTGGTTGGAGAGAGTCCGAACCACAAGTACCGGGTCCATGGTTCTGGCCGTATACTGGGGGGACGGGGACGACTCCCATTAACCCCTGACTATACCGGGGATACGCTTATCACAATGCCTTTCTGGTCTGTGCTGAAGCAGGGCATTCTGGCAGCCAAGTGGCTTGACCTTTATTAGTGAGCCTGGTTACACCCTCTCGGAACCACAGACTTAGAAATCGCCAGCTCATATACAGTGCATAAAATATATTTATATATATATACCCTTATACACCATTTAATAAAAAATATCACAAAATTCTTCTAAGTCCCTAGGGAAGAGTGAAAGACGCGCACGTTCATTTTCAGAGCTCCTAGACCTTCCTATAAGAAGTTAGCCAAAAAGTAGCTTCGAAAAACGCTTAGGTTAAGTTTCAGAGTTGCTTCTAATGTACCAAAGCTGGACTTCGACATAATTTCACTCTCACAACATTATGGCTGGTTGGAGACAGTCCGAACCACAAGTACCGGGTCCATGGTTCTGGCCGTATACTGGGGGGACGGGGACGACTCCCATTAACCCCTGACTATACCGGGGATACGCTTATCACAATGCCTTTCTGGTCTGTGCTGAAGCAGGGCATTCTGGCAGCCAAGTGGCTTGACCTTTATTAGTGAGCCTGGTTACCCCCTCTCGGAACCACAGACTTAGAAATCGCCAGCTCATATACAGTGCATAAAATATATTTATATATATACCCTTATACACCATTTAATAAAAAATATCACAAAATTCTTCTAAGTCCCTCGGGAAGAGTGAAAGACGCGCACGTTCATTTTCAGAGCTCCTAGACCTTCCTATAAGAAGTTAGCCAAAAAGTAGCTTCGAAAAACGCTTAGGTTAAGTTTCAGAGTTGCTTCTAATGTACCAAAGCTGGACTTAGACATAATTTCACTCTCACAACATTATGGCTGGTTGGAGACAGTCCGAACCACAAGTACCGGGTCCATGGTTCTGGCCGTATACTGGGGGGACGGGGACGACTCCCATTAACCCCTGACTATACCGGGGATACGCTTATCACAATGCCTTTCTGGTCTGTGCTGAAGCAGGGCATTCTGGCAGCCAAGTGGCTTGACCTTTATTAGTGAGCCTGGTTACCCCCTCTCGGAACCACAGACTTAGAAATCGCCAGCTCATATACAGTGCATAAAATATATTTATATATATATACCCTTATACACCATTTTAATAAAAAATATCACAAATTTCTTCTAAGTCCCTCGGGAAGAGTGGAAGACGCGCACGTTCATTTTCAGAGCTCCTAGACCTTCCAATAAGAAGTTAGCCAAAAAGTAGCTTCGAAAAACGCTTAGGTTAAGTTTCAGAGTTGCTTCTAATGTACCAAAGCTGGACTTAGACATAATTTCACTCTCACAACATAATGGCTGGTTGGAGACAGTCCGAACCACAAGTACCGGGTCCATGGTTCTGGCCGTATACTGGGGGGACGGGAACGACTCCCATTAACCCCTGACTATACCGGTGATACGCTTATCACAATGCCTTTCTGGTCTGTGCTGAAGCAGGGCATTCTGGCAGCCAAGTGGCTTGACCTTTATTAGTGAGCCTGGTTACCCCCTCTCGGAACCACAGACTTAGAAATCGCCAGCTCATATACAGTGCATAAAAAATATTTATATATATACCCTTATACACCATTTTAATAAAAAATATCACAAAATTCTTCTAAGTCCCTCGGGAAGAGTGAAAGACGCGCACGTTCATTTTCAGATCTCCTAGACCTTCCTATAAGAAGTTAGCCAAAAAGTAGTTTCGAAAAACGCTTAGGTTAAGTTTCAGAGTTGCTTCTAATGTACCAAAGCTGGACTTAGACATAATTTCACTCTCACAACATTATGGCTGGTTGGAGAGAGTCCGAACCACAAGTACCGGGTCCATGGTTCTGGCCGTATACTGGGGGGACGGGGACGACTCCCATTAACCCCTGACTATACCGGGGATACGCTTATCACAATGCCTTTCTGGTCTGTGCTGAAGCAGGGCATTCTGGCAGCCAAGTGGCTTGACCTTTATTAGTGAGCCTGGTTACCCCCTCTCGGAACCACAGACTTAGAAATCGCCAGCTCATATACAGTGCATAAAATATATTTATATATATACCCTTATACACCATTTTAATAAAAAATATCACAAAATTCTTCTAAGTCCCTCGGGAAGAGTGAAAGACGCGCACATTCATTTTCAGAGCTCCTAGACCTTCCTATAAGAAGTTAGCCAAAAAGTAGCTTCGAAAAACGCTTAGGTTAAGTTTCAGAGTTGCTTCTAATGTACCAAAGCTGGACTTAGACATAATTTCACTCTCACAACATTATGGCTGGTTGGAGACAGTCCGAACCACAAGTACCGGGTCCATGGTTCTGGCCGTATACTGGGGGGACGGGGACGACTCCCATTAACCCCTGACTATACCGGGGATACGCTTATCACAATGCCTTTCTGGTCTGTGCTGAAGCACGGCATTCTGGCAGCCAAGTGGCTTGACCTTTATTAGTGAGCCTGGTTACCCCCTCTCGGAACCACAGACTTAGAAATCGCCAGCTCATATACAGTGCATAAAATATATTTATATATATATACCCTTATACACCATTTTAATAAAAAATATCACAAATTTCTTCTAAGTCCCTAGGGAAGAGTGAAAGACGCGCACGTTCATTTTCAGAGCTCCTAGACCTTCCTATAAGAAGTTAGCCAAAAAGTAGCTTCGAAAAACGCTTAGGTTAAGTTTCAGAGTTGCTTCTAATGTACCAAAGCTGGACTTAGACATAATTTCACTCTCACAACATTATGGCTGGTTGGAGAGAGTCCGAACCACAAGTACCGGGTCCATGGTTCTGGCCGTATACTGGGGGGACGGGGACGACTCCCATTAACCCCTGACTATACCGGGGATACGCTTATCACAATGCCTTTCTGGTCTGTGCTGAAGCAGGGCATTCTGGCAGCCAAGTGGCTTGACCTTTATTAGTGAGCCTGGTTACACCCTCTCGGAACCACAGACTTAGAAATCGCCAGCTCATATACAGTGCATAAAATATATTTATATATATATACCCTTATACACCATTTAATAAAAAATATCACAAAATTCTTCTAAGTCCCTAGGGAAGAGTGAAAGACGCGCACGTTCATTTTCAGAGCTCCTAGACCTTCCTATAAGAAGTTAGCCAAAAAGTAGCTTCGAAAAACGCTTAGGTTAAGTTTCAGAGTTGCTTCTAATGTACCAAAGCTGGACTTCGACATAATTTCACTCTCACAACATTATGGCTGGTTGGAGACAGTCCGAACCACAAGTACCGGGTCCATGGTTCTGGCCGTATACTGGGGGGACGGGGACGACTCCCATTAACCCCTGACTATACCGGGGATACGCTTATCACAATGCCTTTCTGGTCTGTGCTGAAGCAGGGCATTCTGGCAGCCAAGTGGCTTGACCTTTATTAGTGAGCCTGGTTACCCCCTCTCGGAACCACAGACTTAGAAATCGCCAGCTCATATACAGTGCATAAAATATATTTATATATATACCCTTATACACCATTTAATAAAAAATATCACAAAATTCTTCTAAGTCCCTCGGGAAGAGTGAAAGACGCGCACGTTCATTTTCAGAGCTCCTAGACCTTCCTATAAGAAGTTAGCCAAAAAGTAGCTTCGAAAAACGCTTAGGTTAAGTTTCAGAGTTGCTTCTAATGTACCAAAGCTGGACTTAGACATAATTTCACTCTCACAACATTATGGCTGGTTGGAGACAGTCCGAACCACAAGTACCGGGTCCATGGTTCTGGCCGTATACTGGGGGGACGGGGACGACTCCCATTAACCCCTGACTATACCGGGGATACGCTTATCACAATGCCTTTCTGGTCTGTGCTGAAGCAGGGCATTCTGGCAGCCAAGTGGCTTGACCTTTATTAGTGAGCCTGGTTACCCCCTCTCGGAACCACAGACTTAGAAATCGCCAGCTCATATACAGTGCATAAAATATATTTATATATATATACCCTTATACACCATTTTAATAAAAAATATCACAAATTTCTTCTAAGTCCCTCGGGAAGAGTGGAAGACGCGCACGTTCATTTTCAGAGCTCCTAGACCTTCCTATAAGAAGTTAGCCAAAAAGTAGCTTCGAAAAACGCTTAGGTTAAGTTTCAGAGTTGCTTCTAATGTACCAAAGCTGGACTTAGACATAATTTCACTCTCACAACATAATGGCTGGTTGGAGACAGTCCGAACCACAAGTACCGGGTCCATGGTTCTGGCCGTATACTGGGGGGACGGGAACGACTCCCATTAACCCCTGACTATACCGGTGATACGCTTATCACAATGCCTTTCTGGTCTGTGCTGAAGCAGGGCATTCTGGCAGCCAAGTGGCTTGACCTTTATTAGTGAGCCTGGTTACCCCCTCTCGGAACCACAGACTTAGAAATCGCCAGCTCATATACAGTGCATAAAAAATATTTATATATATACCCTTATACACCATTTTAATAAAAAAATATCACAAAATTCTTCTAAGTCCCTCGGGAAGAGTGAAAGACGCGCACGTTCATTTTCAGATCTCCTAGACCTTCCTATAAGAAGTTAGCCAAAAAGTAGTTTCGAAAAACGCTTAGGTTAAGTTTCAGAGTTGCTTCTAATGTACCAAAGCTGGACTTAGACATAATTTCACTCTCACAACATTATGGCTGGTTGGAGAGAGTCCGAACCACAAGTACCGGGTCCATGGTTCTGGCCGTATACTGGGGGGACGGGGACGACTCCCATTAACCCCTGACTATACCGGGGATACGCTTATCACAATGCCTTTCTGGTCTGTGCTGAAGCAGGGCATTCTGGCAGCCAAGTGGCTTGACCTTTATTAGTGAGCCTGGTTACCCCCTCTCGGAACCACAGACTTAGAAATCGCCAGCTCATATACAGTGCATAAAATATATTTATATATATACCCTTATACACCATTTAATAAAAAATATCACAAAATTCTTCTAAGTCCCTCGGGAAGAGTGAAAGACGCGCACGTTCATTTTCAGAGCTCCTAGACCTTCCTATAAGAAGTTAGCCAAAAAGTAGCTTCGAAAAACGCTTAGGTTAAGTTTCAGAGTTGCTTCTAATGTACCAAAGCTGTACTTAGACATAATTTCACTCTCACAACATTATGGCTGGTTGGAGAGAGTCCGAACCACAAGTACCGGGTCCATGGTTCTGGCCGTATACTGGGGGGACGGGGACGACTCCCATTAACCCCTGACTATACCGGGGATACGCTTATCACAATGCCTTTCTGGTCTGTGCTGAAGCAGGGCATTCTGGCAGCCAAGTGGCTTGACCTTTATTAGTGAGCCTGGTTACCCCCTCTCGGAACCACAGACTTAGAAATCGCCAGCTCATATACAGTGCATAAAATATATTTATATATATACCCTTATACACCATTTTAATAAAAAATATCACAAAATTCTTCTAAGTCCCTCGGGAAGAGTGAAAGACGCGCACGTTCATTTTCAGAGCTCCTAGACCTTCCTATAAGAAGTTAGCCAAAAAGTAGCTTCGAAAAACGCTTAGGTTAAGTTTCAGAGTTGCTTCTAATGTACCAAAGCTGGACTTAGACATAATTTCACTCTCACAACATTATGGCTGGTTGGAGACAGTCCGAACCACAAGTACCGGGTCCATGGTTCTGGCCGTATACTGGGGGGACGGGGACGACTCCCATTAACCCCTGACTATACCGGGGATACGCTTATCACAATGCCTTTCTGGTCTGTGCTGAAGCAGGGCATTCTGGCAGCCAAGTGGCTTGACCTTTATTAGTGAGCCTGGTTACCCCCTCTCGGAACCACAGACTTAGAAATCGCCAGCTCATATACAGTGCATAAAATATATTTATATATATACCCTTATACACCATTTAATAAAAAATATCACAAAATTCTTCTAAGTCCCTCGGGAAGATTGAAAGACGCGCACGTTCATTTTCAGAGCTCCTAGACCTTCCTATAAGAAGTTAGCCAAAAAGTAGCTTCGAAAAACGCTTAGGTTAAGTTTCAGAGTTGCTTCTAATGTACCAAAGCTGGACTTAGACATAATTTCACTCTCACAACATTATGGCTGGTTGGAGACAGTCCGAACCACAAGTACCGGGTCCATGGTTCTGGCCGTATACTGGGGGGACGGGGACGACTCCCATTAACCCCTGACTATACCGGGGATACGCTTATCACAATGCCTTTCTGGTCTGTGCTGAAGCAGGGCATTCTGGCAGCCAAGTGGCTTGACCTTTATTAGTGAGCCTGGTTACCCCCTCTCGGAACCACAGACTTAGAAATCGCCAGCTCATATACAGTGCATAAAATATATTTATATATATATACCCTTATACACCATTTTAATAAAAAATATCACAAATTTCTTCTAAGTCCCTCGGGAAGAGTGGAAGACGCGCACGTTCATTTTCAGAGCTCCTAGACCTTCCTATAAGAAGTTAGCCAAAAAGTAGCTTCGAAAAACGCTTAGGTTAAGTTTCAGAGTTGCTTCTAATGTACCAAAGCTGGACTTAGACATAATTTCACTCTCACAACATAATGGCTGGTTGGAGACAGTCCGAACCACAAGTACCGGGTCCATGGTTCTGGCCGTATACTGGGGGGACGGGAACGACTCCCATTAACCCCTGACTATACCGGTGATAAGCTTATCACAATGCCTTTCTGGTCTGTGCTGAAGCAGGGCATTCTGGCAGCCAAGTGGCTTGACCTTTATTAGTGAGCCTGGTTACCCCCTCTCGGAACCACAGACTTAGAAATCGCCAGCTCATATACAGTGCATAAAAAATATTTATATATATACCCTTATACACCATTTTAATAAAAAATATCACAAAATTCTTCTAAGTCCCTCGGGAAGAGTGAAAGACGCGCACGTTCATTTTCAGATCTCCTAGACCTTCCTATAAGAAGTTAGCCAAAAAGTAGTTTCGAAAAACGCTTAGGTTAAGTTTCAGAGTTGCTTCTAATGTACCAAAGCTGGACTTAGACATCATTTCACTCTCACAACATTATGGCTGGTTGGAGAGAGTCCGAACCACAAGTACCGGGTCCATGGTTCTGGCCGTATACTGGGGGGACGGGGACGACTCCCATTAACCCCTGACTATACCGGGGATACGCTTATCACAATGCCTTTCTGGTCTGTGCTGAAGCAGGGCATTCTGGCAGCCAAGTGGCTTGACCTTTATTAGTGAGCCTGGTTACCCCCTCTCGGAACCACAGACTTAGAAATCGCCAGCTCATATACAGTGCATAAAATATATTTATATATATACCCTTATACACCATTTAATAAAAAATATCACAAAATTCTTCTAAGTCCCTCGGGAATAGTGAAAGATGCGCACGTTCATTTTCAGAGCTCCTAGACCTTCCTATAAGAAGTTAGCCAAAAAGTAGCTTCGAAAAACGCTTAGGTTAAGTTTCAGAGTTGCTTCTAATGTACCAAAGCTGTACTTAGACATAATTTCACTCTCACAACATTATGGCTGGTTGGAGAGAGTCCGAACCACAAGTACCGGGTCCATGGTTCTGGCCGTATACTGGGGGGACGGGGACGACTCCCATTAACCCCTGACTATACCGGGGATACGCTTATCACAATGCCTTTCTGGTCTGTGCTGAAGCAGGGCATTCTGGCAGCCAAGTGGCTTGACCTTTATTAGTGAGCCTGGTTACCCCCTCTCGGAACCACAGACTTAGAAATCGCCAGCTCATATACAGTGCATAAAATATATTTATATATATACCCTTATACACCATTTAATAAAAAATATCACAAAATTCTTCTAAGTCCCTCGGGAAGAGTGAAAGACGCGCACGTTCATTTTCAGAGCTCCTAGACCTTCCTATAAGAAGTTAGCCAAAAAGTAGCTTCGAAAAACGCTTAGGTTAAGTTTCAGAGTTGCTTCTAATGTACCAAAGCTGTACTTAGACATAATTTCACTCTCACAACATTATGGCTGGTTGGAGAGAGTCCGAACCACAAGTACCGGGTCCATGGTTCTGGCCGTATACTGGGGGGACGGGGACGACTCCCATTAACCCCTGACTATACCGGGGATACGCTTATCACAATGCCTTTCTGGTCTGTGCTGAAGCAGGGCATTCTGGCAGCCAAGTGGCTTGACCTTTATTAGTGAGCCTGGTTACCCCCTCTCGGAACCACAGACTTAGAAATCGCCAGCTCATATACAGTGCATAAAATATATTTATATATATACCCTTATACACCATTTAATAAAAAATATCACAAAATTCTTCTAAGTCCCTCGGGAAGAGTGAAAGACGCGCACGTTCATTTTCAGATCTCCTAGACCTTCCTATAAGAAGTTAGCCAAAAAGTAGTTTCGAAAAACGCTTAGGTTAAGTTTCAGAGTTGCTTCTAATGTACCAAAGCTGGACTTAGACATAATTTCACTCTCACAACATTATGGCTGGTTGGAGACAGTCCGAACCACAAGTACCGGGTCCATGGTTCTGGCCGTATACTGGGGGGACGGGGACAGTATAGTGTTTCAAACACATGCTATACACACGTACACACACATACACATACACACACACACACACACACACACACACACGAGGTAATGTAAAGATGTGGGTGAACAGAGCGAAAAAGATTGTACTAGAAACGCTTATTAACATCAAAGGAATGGGCCTAAAGCAAAAGTTTGAACAGCAGCAGCAGCTGCAGTACCCCTGATATCTATGGATGGGACAGATACCCCCTGCAGACGCACGCACGCACGCACGCACGCACGCACGCACGCACACACACACACACACAGGGAGGGGTCTGAAGTGTGACAGAGCACACCAGCTTCGCCACCAGGCACTCCTTCTTGAATTAAAATAAAACTATCTCCTTACCTCTTTCTGGATGCCCCCTCTTTACCAACAAGAGGGACAGGACCAGCTCTCCTCAGCTTCCATTTTCCTCTTCCTTTCCTCTCTCCCTTGAAAACTTTCTGCACCTGAGACAGTGGGAGGGAGGGAGATAGAGCATGAAACAGCACCCCAAATCCTGTCCCATTACAAGCAGCACAGGCTTCTGTCCCT
Source organism: Ascaphus truei (assembly GCF_040206685.1). Lineage (NCBI taxonomy): Eukaryota > Metazoa > Chordata > Amphibia > Anura > Ascaphidae > Ascaphus > Ascaphus truei. Next base: position 268,766,872 of record NC_134483.1, read on the forward strand.
CTACTCCTCTGCCTCCAGTCATTTGCATGGGAGGGAGGAGCTGCTTGCTCTCTCTCTCCCTCTTTCTCCCTCTCTCTCCTCTACCTCTCTCCCTCCCTCTCTCTTTTAGAAGCTTTACACCTGCCATCCTGCCTACAGTATGTGATGATATCACAATGTCTCTCTTACATCACAGACAGGCTGACATCATCACACAGGCTGGCGGCCAGCAAGAGACAGAAATGCAGATAGAGACACACTGACAAATACATACACTGTAGGCACAGGCACCATGCGGCTTCTGCACCATAAAAGTTCATTTGAATCAAAAATAATGTCATCTTTTAAGTGAGGCGCTATTGAAATCTTGGGGGTCTAAGTGTCAAGACAATCTTGACATAAAACGGAGGCATCATTTTCAATCATTCAATAATGATGTGCTTTTGGATGACAGTATTCTATGAGATATCATGGGAAAATAATAGGAGACATAATGGAAATACAGTATCGTCCAATTTGTGACCATAATGGGAATATACATAGCGCTTCCTTCACAGGAAATAATACATGTGACATAACGGGAATGTAGTAAGTATGTGGGTTTGGCTGGGATTATCCTACATCCTGCAGGGATATAATAACTGGGAAAACGCTATATTTGATACCGCCACGTTGTGGGATGAGCGAGTAAACATTGCATGTCATTTCCCAGAATCCCTTGCTGCAGTGGGAGCACTGTATGCTACTGTACTGTAGGTGATAATGGTTGAAATATATATATATATATATATATATAGATATATATCTATATATATATATATATATATATATACATACACATCAACCAGTACAATAATTTAAAAGGGGGGAATTAAAATGGTTGAAGTGGATAATGACAAGTATATACCGATCCAAAAAAACAACTCCTGAGCATGTATGTACTGCTTACATGGATGTACTATTAGCATGTACAGTGTTGTTTGTTACTGCAGTTACCAATTTATTTCCATTTTAAATATTTAATTTCTCTGAAATGGTGCAAGCAAATTGTATGAAAAGTTGCAAACGAATACATGAATGTTTTGTATCCAGAGTCAGGGGGATGAGATGAGATGGGGTCATGTTCATACAGTATTTGAACTGTACATTACTAAAAGAAGGCTTTTTTTCTATGCAGATACAGTATAGTGTTTCAAACACATGCTATACACACGTACACACACATACACATACACACACACACACACACACACACACACGAGGTAATGTAAAGATGTGGGTGAACAGAGCGAAAAAGATTGTACTAGAAACGCTTATTAACATCAAAGGAATGGGCCTAAAGCAAAAGTTTGAACAGCAGCAGCAGCTGCAGTACCCCTGATATCTATGGATGGGACAGATACCCCCTGCAGACGCACGCACGCACGCACGCACACACACACACACACACACACAGGGAGGGGTCTGTAGTGTGACAGAGCACACCAGCTACGCCACCAGGCACTCCTTCTTGAATTAAAATAAAACTATCTCCTTACCTCTTTCTGGATGCCCCCTCTTTACCAACAAGAGGGACAGGACCAGCTCTCCTCAGCTTCCATTTTCCTCTTCCTTTCCTCTCTCCCTTGAAAACTTTCTGCACCTGAGACAGTGGGAGGGAGGGAGATAGAGCATGAAACAGCACCCCAAATCCTGTCCCATTACAAGCAGCACAGGCTTCTGTCCCTCTACTCCTCTGCCTCCAGTCATTTGCATGGGAGGGAGGAGCTGCTTGCTCTCTCTCTCCCTCTTTCTCCCTCTCTCTCTCCCTCCCTCTCTCTTTTAGAAGCTTTACACCTGCCATCCTGCCTACAGTATGTGATGATATCACAATGTCTCTCTTACATCACAGACAGGCTGACATCATCACACAGGCTGGCGGCCAGCAAGAGACAGAAATGCAGATAGAGACACACTGACAAATACATACACTGTAGGCACAGGCACCATGCGGCTTCTGCACCATAAAAGTTCATTTGAATCAAAAATAATGTCATCTTTTAAGTGAGGCGCTATTGAAATCTTGGGGGTCTAAGTGTCAAGACAATCTTGACATAAAACGGAGCATCATTTTCAATCATTCAATAATGATGTGGTTTTGGATGACAGTATTCTATGAGATATCATGGGAAAATAATAGGAGACATAATGGAAATACAGTATCGTCCAATTTGTGACCATAATGGGAATATACATAGCGCTTCCTTCACAGGAAATAATACATGTGACATAACGGGAATGTAGTAAGTATGTGGGTTTGGCTGGGATTATCCTACATCCTGCAGGGATATAATAACTGGGAAAACGCTATATTTGATACCGCCACGTTGTGGGATGAGCGAGTAAACATTGCATGTCATTTCCCAGAATCCCTTGCTGCAGTGGGAGCACTGTATGCTACTGTACTGTAGGTGATAATGGTTGAAATATATATATATATATATATATATAGATATATATCTATATATATATATATATATATATATATATATATATATATATATATACATACACATCAACCAGTACAATAATTTAAAAGGGGGGAATTAAAATGGTTGAAGTGGATAATGACAAGTATATACCGATCCAAAAAAACAACTCCTGAGCATGTATGTACTGCTTACATGGATGTACTATTAGCATGTACAGTGTTGTTTGTTACTGCAGTTACCAATTTATTTCCATTTTAAATATTTAATTTCTCTGAAATGGTGCAAGCAAATTGTATGAAAAGTTGCAAACGAATACATGAATGTTTTGTATCCAGAGTCAGGGGGATGAGATGAGATGGGGTCATGTTCATACAGTATTTGAACTGTACATTACTAAAAGAAGGCTTTTTTTCTATGCAGATACAGTATAGTGTTTCAAACACATGCTATACACACGTACACACACATACACATACACACACACACACACACACACACACACACGAGGTAATGTAAAGATGTGGGTGAACAGAGCGAAAAAGATTGTACTAGAAACGCTTATTAACATCAAAGGAATGGGCCTAAAGCAAAAGTTTGAACAGCAGCAGCAGCTGCAGTACCCCTGATATCTATGGATGGGACAGATACCCCCTGCAGACGCACGCACGCACGCACGCACGCACGCACGCACGCACGCACACACACACACACAGGGAGGGGTCTGTAGTGTGACAGAGCACACCAGCTACGCCACCAGGCACTCCTTCTTGAATTAAAATAAAACTATCTCCTTACCTCTTTCTGGATGCCCCCTCTTTACCAACAAGAGGGACAGGACCAGCTCTCCTCAGCTTCCATTTTCCTCTTCCTTTCCTCTCTCCCTTGAAAACTTTCTGCACCTGAGACAGTGGGAGGGAGGGAGATAGAGCATGAAACAGCACCCCAAATCCTGTCCCATTACAAGCAGCACAGGCTTCTGTCCCTCTACTCCTCTGCCTCCAGTCATTTGCATGGGAGGGAGGAGCTGCTTGCTCTCTCTCTCCCTCTTTCTCCCTCTCTCTCCTCTACCTCTCTCCCTCCCTCTCTCTTTTAGAAGCTTTACACCTGCCATCCTGCCTACAGTATGTGATGATATCACAATGTCTCTCTTACATCACAGACAGGCTGACATCATCACACAGGCTGGCGGCCAGCAAGAGACAGAAATGCAGATAGAGACACACTGACAAATACATACACTGTAGGCACAGGCACCATGCGGCTTCTGCACCATAAAAGTTCATTTGAATCAAAAATAATGTCATCTTTTAAGTGAGGCGCTATTGAAATCTTGGGGGTCTAAGTGTCAAGACAATCTTGACATAAAACGGAGGCATCATTTTCAATCATTCAATAATGATGTGGTTTTGGATGACAGTATTCTATGAGATATCATGGGAAAATAATAGGAGACATAATGGAAATACAGTATCGTCCAATTTGTGACCATAATGGGAATATACATAGCGCTTCCTTCACAGGAAATAATACATGTGACATAACGGGAATGTAGTAAGTATGTGGGTTTGGCTGGGATTATCCTACATCCTGCAGGGATATAATAACTGGGAAAACGCTATATTTGATACCGCCACGTTGTGGGATGAGCGAGTAAACATTGCATGTCATTTCCCAGAATCCCTTGCTGCAGTGGGAGCACTGTATGCTACTGTACTGTAGGTGATAATGGTTGAAATATATATATATATATATATATATATAGATATATATCTATATATATATATATATATATATATATATATATATACATACACATCAACCAGTACAATAATTTAAAAGGGGGGAATTAAAATGGTTGAAGTGGATAATGACAAGTATATACCGATCCAAAAAAACAACTCCTGAGCATGTATGTACTGCTTACATGGATGTACTATTAGCATGTACAGTGTTGTTTGTTACTGCAGTTACCAATTTATTTCCATTTTAAATATTTAATTTCTCTGAAATGGTGCAAGCAAATTGTATGAAAAGTTGCAAACGAATACATGAATGTTTTGTATCCAGAGTCAGGGGGATGAGATGAGATGGGGTCATGTTCATACAGTATTTGAACTGTACATTACTAAAAGAAGGCTTTTTTTCTATGCAGATACAGTATAGTGTTTCAAACACATGCTATACACACGTACACACACATACACATACACACACACACACACACACACACACACACGAGGTAATGTAAAGATGTGGGTGAACAGAGCGAAAAAGATTGTACTAGAAACGCTTATTAACATCAAAGGAATGGGCCTAAAGCAAAAGTTTGAACAGCAGCAGCAGCTGCAGTACCCCTGATATCTATGGATGGGACAGATACCCCCTGCAGACGCACGCACGCACGCACGCACGCACGCACACACACACACAGGGAGGGGTCTGTAGTGTGACAGAGCACACCAGCTACGCCACCAGGCACTCCTTCTTGAATTAAAATAAAACTATCTCCTTACCTCTTTCTGGATGCCCCCTCTTTACCAACAAGAGGGACAGGACCAGCTCTCCTCAGCTTCCATTTTCCTCTTCCTTTCCTCTCTCCCTTGAAAACTTTCTGCACCTGAGACAGTGGGAGGGAGGGAGATAGAGCATGAAACAGCACCCCAAATCCTGTCCCATTACAAGCAGCACAGGCTTCTGTCCCTCTACTCCTCTGCCTCCAGTCATTTGCATGGGAGGGAGGAGCTGCTTGCTCTCTCTCTCCCTCTTTCTCCCTCTCTCTCCTCTACCTCTCTCCCTCCCTCTCTCTTTTAGAAGCTTTACACCTGCCATCCTGCCTACAGTATGTGATGATATCACAATGTCTCTCTTACATCACAGACAGGCTGACATCATCACACAGGCTGGCGGCCAGCAAGAGACAGAAATGCAGATAGAGACACACTGACAAATACATACACTGTAGGCACAGGCACCATGCGGCTTCTGCACCATAAAAGTTCATTTGAATCAAAAATAATGTCATCTTTTAAGTGAGGCGCTATTGAAATCTTGGGGGTCTAAGTGTCAAGACAATCTTGACATAAAACGGAGCATCATTTTCAATCATTCAATAATGATGTGGTTTTGGATGACAGTATTCTATGAGATATCATGGGAAAATAATAGGAGACATAATGGAAATACAGTATCGTCCAATTTGTGACCATAATGGGAATATACATAGCGCTTCCTTCACAGGAAATAATACATGTGACATAACGGGAATGTAGTAAGTATGTGGGTTTGGCTGGGATTATCCTACATCCTGCAGGGATATAATAACTGGGAAAACGCTATATTTGATACCGCCACGTTGTGGGATGAGCGAGTAAACATTGCATGTCATTTCCCAGAATCCCTTGCTGCAGTGGGAGCACTGTATGCTACTGTACTGTAGGTGATAATGGTTGAAATATATATATATATATATATATATAGATATATATCTATATATATATATATATATATATATATATATATATATATATATATATATATATATACATACACATCAACCAGTACAATAATTTAAAAGGGGGGAATTAAAATGGTTGAAGTGGATAATGACAAGTATATACCGATCCAAAAAAACAACTCCTGAGCATGTATGTACTGCTTACATGGATGTACTATTAGCATGTACAGTGTTGTTTGTTACTGCAGTTACCAATTTATTTCCATTTTAAATATTTAATTTCTCTGAAATGGTGCAAGCAAATTGTATGAAAAGTTGCAAACGAATACATGAATGTTTTGTATCCAGAGTCAGGGGGATGAGATGAGATGGGGTCATGTTCATACAGTATTTGAACTGTACATTACTAAAAGAAGGCTTTTTTTCTATGCAGATACAGTATAGTGTTTCAAACACATGCTATACACACGTACACACACATACACATACACACACACACACACACACACACACACACGAGGTAATGTAAAGATGTGGGTGAACAGAGCGAAAAAGATTGTACTAGAAACGCTTATTAACATCAAAGGAATGGGCCTAAAGCAAAAGTTTGAACAGCAGCAGCAGCTGCAGTACCCCTGATATCTATGGATGGGACAGATACCCCCTGCAGACGCACGCACGCACGCACGCACGCACGCACGCACGCACACACGCACACACGCACGCACGCACGCACACACACACACACACAGGGAGGGGTCTGTAGTGTGACAGAGCACACCAGCTACGCCACCAGGCACTCCTTCTTGAATTAAAATAAAACTATCTCCTTACCTCTTTCTGGATGCCCCCTCTTTACCAACAAGAGGGACAGGACCAGCTCTCCTCAGCTTCCATTTTCCTCTTCCTTTCCTCTCTCCCTTGAAAACTTTCTGCACCTGAGACAGTGGGAGGGAGGGAGATAGAGCATGAAACAGCACCCCAAATCCTGTCCCATTACAAGCAGCACAGGCTTCTGTCCCTCTACTCCTCTGCCTCCAGTCATTTGCATGGGAGGGAGGAGCTGCTTGCTCTCTCTCTCCCTCTTTCTCCCTCTCTCTCCTCTACCTCTCTCCCTCCCTCTCTCTTTTAGAAGCTTTACACCTGCCATCCTGCCTACAGTATGTGATGATATCACAATGTCTCTCTTACATCACAGACAGGCTGACATCATCACACAGGCTGGCGGCCAGCAAGAGACAGAAATGCAGATAGAGACACACTGACAAATACATACACTGTAGGCACAGGCACCATGCGGCTTCTGCACCATAAAAGTTCATTTGAATCAAAAATAATGTCATCTTTTAAGTGAGGCGCTATTGAAATCTTGGGGGTCTAAGTGTCAAGACAATCTTGACATAAAACGGAGCATCATTTTCAATCATTCAATAATGATGTGGTTTTGGATGACAGTATTCTATGAGATATCATGGGAAAATAATAGGAGACATAATGGAAATACAGTATCGTCCAATTTGTGACCATAATGGGAATATACATAGCGCTTCCTTCACAGGAAATAATACATGTGACATAACGGGAATGTAGTAAGTATGTGGGTTTGGCTGGGATTATCCTACATCCTGCAGGGATATAATAACTGGGAAAACGCTATATTTGATACCGCCACGTTGTGGGATGAGCGAGTAAACATTGCATGTCATTTCCCAGAATCCCTTGCTGCAGTGGGAGCACTGTATGCTACTGTACTGTAGGTGATAATGGTTGAAATATATATATATATATATATATATAGATATATATCTATATATATATATATATATATATATATATATATATATATATATATATATATATACATACACATCAACCAGTACAATAATTTAAAAGGGGGGAATTAAAATGGTTGAAGTGGATAATGACAAGTATATACCGATCCAAAAAAACAACTCCTGAGCATGTATGTACTGCTTACATGGATGTACTATTAGCATGTACAGTGTTGTTTGTTACTGCAGTTACCAATTTATTTCCATTTTAAATATTTAATTTCTCTGAAATGGTGCAAGCAAATTGTATGAAAAGTTGCAAACGAATACATGAATGTTTTGTATCCAGAGTCAGGGGGATGAGATGAGATGGGGTCATGTTCATACAGTATTTGAACTGTACATTACTAAAAGAAGGCTTTTTTTCTATGCAGATACAGTATAGTGTTTCAAACACATGCTATACACACGTACACACACATACACATACACACACACACACACACACACACACACACGAGGTAATGTAAAGATGTGGGTGAACAGAGCGAAAAAGATTGTACTAGAAACGCTTATTAACATCAAAGGAATGGGCCTAAAGCAAAAGTTTGAACAGCAGCAGCAGCTGCAGTACCCCTGATATCTATGGATGGGACAGATACCCCCTGCAGACGCACGCACGCACGCACGCACGCACGCACGCACGCACGCACGCACGCACGCACGCACACACACACACACACAGGGAGGGGTCTGTAGTGTGACAGAGCACACCAGCTACGCCACCAGGCACTCCTTCTTGAATTAAAATAAAACTATCTCCTTACCTCTTTCTGGATGCCCCCTCTTTACCAACAAGAGGGACAGGACCAGCTCTCCTCAGCTTCCATTTTCCTCTTCCTTTCCTCTCTCCCTTGAAAACTTTCTGCACCTGAGACAGTGGGAGGGAGGGAGATAGAGCATGAAACAGCACCCCAAATCCTGTCCCATTACAAGCAGCACAGGCTTCTGTCCCTCTACTCCTCTGCCTCCAGTCATTTGCATGGGAGGGAGGAGCTGCTTGCTCTCTCTCTCCCTCTTTCTCCCTCTCTCTCCTCTACCTCTCTCCCTCCCTCTCTCTTTTAGAAGCTTTACACCTGCCATCCTGCCTACAGTATGTGATGATATCACAATGTCTCTCTTACATCACAGACAGGCTGACATCATCACACAGGCTGGCGGCCAGCAAGAGACAGAAATGCAGATAGAGACACACTGACAAATACATACACTGTAGGCACAGGCACCATGCGGCTTCTGCACCATAAAAGTTCATTTGAATCAAAAATAATGTCATCTTTTAAGTGAGGCGCTATTGAAATCTTGGGGGTCTAAGTGTCAAGACAATCTTGACATAAAACGGAGCATCATTTTCAATCATTCAATAATGATGTGGTTTTGGATGACAGTATTCTATGAGATATCATGGGAAAATAATAGGAGACATAATGGAAATACAGTATCGTCCAATTTGTGACCATAATGGGAATATACATAGCGCTTCCTTCACAGGAAATAATACATGTGACATAACGGGAATGTAGTAAGTATGTGGGTTTGGCTGGGATTATCCTACATCCTGCAGGGATATAATAACTGGGAAAACGCTATATTTGATACCGCCACGTTGTGGGATGAGCGAGTAAACATTGCATGTCATTTCCCAGAATCCCTTGCTGCAGTGGGAGCACTGTATGCTACTGTACTGTAGGTGATAATGGTTGAAATATATATATATATATATATATATATATATAGATATATATCTATATATATATATATATATATATATATATATATATATATATATACATACACATCAACCAGTACAATAATTTAAAAGGGGGGAATTAAAATGGTTGAAGTGGATAATGACAAGTATATACCGATCCAAAAAAACAACTCCTGAGCATGTATGTACTGCTTACATGGATGTACTATTAGCATGTACAGTGTTGTTTGTTACTGCAGTTACCAATTTATTTCCATTTTAAATATTTAATTTCTCTGAAATGGTGCAAGCAAATTGTATGAAAAGTTGCAAACGAATACATGAATGTTTTGTATCCAGAGTCAGGGGGATGAGATGAGATGGGGTCATGTTCATACAGTATTTGAACTGTACATTACTAAAAGAAGGCTTTTTTTCTATGCAGATACAGTATAGTGTTTCAAACACATGCTATACACACGTACACACACATACACATACACACACACACACACACACACACACACACGAGGTAATGTAAAGATGTGGGTGAACAGAGCGAAAAAGATTGTACTAGAAACGCTTATTAACATCAAAGGAATGGGCCTAAAGCAAAAGTTTGAACAGCAGCAGCAGCTGCAGTACCCCTGATATCTATGGATGGGACAGATACCCCCTGCAGACGCACGCACGCACGCACGCACGCACGCACGCACGCACACACACACACAGGGAGGGGTCTGTAGTGTGACAGAGCACACCAGCTACGCCACCAGGCACTCCTTCTTGAATTAAAATAAAACTATCTCCTTACCTCTTTCTGGATGCCCCCTCTTTACCAACAAGAGGGACAGGACCAGCTCTCCTCAGCTTCCATTTTCCTCTTCATTTCCTCTCTCCCTTGAAAACTTTCTGCACCTGAGACAGTGGGAGGGAGGGAGATAGAGCATGAAACAGCACCCCAAATCCTGTCCCATTACAAGCAGCACAGGCTTCTGTCCCTCTACTCCTCTGCCTCCAGTCATTTGCATGGGAGGGAGGAGCTGCTTGCTCTCTCTCTCCCTCTTTCTCCCTCTCTCTCCTCTACCTCTCTCCCTCCCTCTCTCTTTTAGAAGCTTTACACCTGCCATCCTGCCTACAGTATGTGATGATATCACAATGTCTCTCTTACATCACAGACAGGCTGACATCATCACACAGGCTGGCGGCCAGCAAGAGACAGAAATGCAGATAGAGACACACTGACAAATACATACACTGTAGGCACAGGCACCATGCGGCTTCTGCACCATAAAAGTTCATTTGAATCAAAAATAATGTCATCTTTTAAGTGAGGCGCTATTGAAATCTTGGGGGTCTAAGTGTCAAGACAATCTTGACATAAAACGGAGGCATCATTTTCAATCATTCAATAATGATGTGGTTTTGGATGACAGTATTCTATGAGATATCATGGGAAAATAATAGGAGACATAATGGAAATACAGTATCGTCCAATTTGTGACCATAATGGGAATATACATAGCGCTTCCTTCACAGGAAATAATACATGTGACATAACGGGAATGTAGTAAGTATGTGGGTTTGGCTGGGATTATCCTACATCCTGCAGGGATATAATAACTGGGAAAACGCTATATTTGATACCGCCACGTTGTGGGATGAGCGAGTAAACATTGCATGTCATTTCCCAGAATCCCTTGCTGCAGTGGGAGCACTGTATGCTACTGTACTGTAGGTGATAATGGTTGAAATATATATATATATATATATATATAGATATATATCTATATATATATATATATATATATATATATATATATATATATATATATATATATATACATACACATCAACCAGTACAATAATTTAAAAGGGGGGAATTAAAATGGTTGAAGTGGATAATGACAAGTATATACCGATCCAAAAAAACAACTCCTGAGCATGTATGTACTGCTTACATGGATGTACTATTAGCATGTACAGTGTTGTTTGTTACTGCAGTTACCAATTTATTTCCATTTTAAATATTTAATTTCTCTGAAATGGTGCAAGCAAATTGTATGAAAAGTTGCAAACGAATACATGAATGTTTTGTATCCAGAGTCAGGGGGATGAGATGAGATGGGGTCATGTTCATACAGTATTTGAACTGTACATTACTAAAAGAAGGCTTTTTTTCTATGCAGATACAGTATAGTGTTTCAAACACATGCTATACACACGTACACACACATACACATACACACACACACACACACACACACACACACACACGAGGTAATGTAAAGATGTGGGTGAACAGAGCGAAAAAGATTGTACTAGAAACGCTTATTAACATCAAAGGAATGGGCCTAAAGCAAAAGTTTGAACAGCAGCAGCAGCTGCAGTACCCCTGATATCTATGGATGGGACAGATACCCCCTGCAGACGCACGCACGCACGCACGCACGCACGCACGCACGCACGCACGCACGCACGCACGCACGCACACACACACACAGGGAGGGGTCTGTAGTGTGACAGAGCACACCAGCTACGCCACCAGGCACTCCTTCTTGAATTAAAATAAAACTATCTCCTTACCTCTTTCTGGATGCCCCCTCTTTACCAACAAGAGGGACAGGACCAGCTCTCCTCAGCTTCCATTTTCCTCTTCCTTTCCTCTCTCCCTTGAAAACTTTCTGCACCTGAGACAGTGGGAGGGAGGGAGATAGAGCATGAAACAGCACCCCAAATCCTGTCCCATTACAAGCAGCACAGGCTTCTGTCCCTCTACTCCTCTGCCTGCAGTCATTTGCATGGGAGGGAGGAGCTGCTTGCTCTCTCTCTCCCTCTTTCTCCCTCTCTCTCCTCTACCTCTCTCCCTCCCTCTCTCTTTTAGAAGCTTTACACCTGCCATCCTGCCTACAGTATGTGATGATATCACAATGTCTCTCTTACATCACAGACAGGCTGACATCATCACACAGGCTGGCGGCCAGCAAGAGACAGAAATGCAGATAGAGACACACTGACAAATACATACACTGTAGGCACAGGCACCATGCGGCTTCTGCACCATAAAAGTTCATTTGAATCAAAAATAATGTCATCTTTTAAGTGAGGCGCTATTGAAATCTTGGGGGTCTAAGTGTCAAGACAATCTTGACATAAAACGGAGCATCATTTTCAATCATTCAATAATGATGTGGTTTTGGATGACAGTATTCTATGAGATATCATGGGAAAATAATAGGAGACATAATGGAAATACAGTATCGTCCAATTTGTGACCATAATGGGAATATACATAGCGCTTCCTTCACAGGAAATAATACATGTGACATAACGGGAATGTAGTAAGTATGTGGGTTTGGCTGGGATTATCCTACATCCTGCAGGGATATAATAACTGGGAAAACGCTATATTTGATACCGCCACGTTGTGGGATGAGCGAGTAAACATTGCATGTCATTTCCCAGAATCCCTTGCTGCAGTGGGAGCACTGTATGCTACTGTACTGTAGGTGATAATGGTTGAAATATATATACAGCTAAACCCCGTTATAACGCGGGTCTCGGGGTCCACCCCGAGACCACCGCGTTACTAACGGGGTCGCGAGAAAAAAAAATGGCCGCCGCGCTTTAGCGCATATTCATCCCGCGGGACAGGAGATGGGAGCGGGCATGTCCCTCCGCTCCCCGCTTCCCCCTGTCACCGCGGGACAGGCCGCGGGGCAGGAGATGGGAGCGGGGATGTCTCTCCTGTCCCCGCTTCCCCCTGTCACCTCGGGACAGGCCGCGGGGCAGGAGATGGGAGCGGGGATGTCTCTCCTGTCCCCGCTTCCCCCTGTCACCTCGGGACAGGCCGCGGGGCAGGAGATGGGAGCGGGGATGTCTCTCCTGTCCCCGCTTCCCCCTGTCACCTCGGGACAGGCCGCGGGGCAGGAGATGGGAGCGGGGATGTCCCTCCTGTCCCCGCTTCCCCCTGTCACCTCGGGACAGGCCGCGGGGCAGGAGATGGGAGCGGGGATGTCTCTCCTGTCCCCGCTTCCCCCTGTCACCTCGGGACAGGCCGCGGGGCAGGAGATGGGAGTGGGGATGTCCCCTCAGGTCGCCGCTTACCTCAGAACCATGCTGCCTGCATGGAGGTTGTAGCGGGGGGTTTCTTCTCCCCACCGCTGTCCCCGGTGCTCCCGCTGCCTGCGCGGGAGGAGGGGGGGGAGCGGGTGGTGGTGCTGGTCGCGGCCCGTCTGTGTAGAGTGAGAGAGTGTGTGTGTATGTATATATGGGAGAGAAAGTGTGTGTGTGTATATGGGTGTGTGAGTGTGGGTAAGTGTCTGAGTGTGTGTGTAAGTGTGTGTGAGTGTGTGTGAGTGTCTGTGAGTGTGTAAGTGTGTGTGAGTGTGTGTGAGTGTCTGTGAGTGTCTGTGAGTGTCTGTGAGTGTCTGTGAGTGTCTAAGTGTGTGTGAGTGTGTGTGAGTGTCTGTGAGTGTGTAAGTGTGTGTGAGTGTGTGTGAGTGTGTGTCTGTGAGTGTCTAAGTGTGTGTAAGTGTGTGTAAGTGTGTGTGAGTGTGTGTGAGTGTCTAAGTGTGTGTAAGTGTGTGTGTGTGTGTGTGTGTGTGAGTGTGTGTGAGTGTCTGTAAGTGTGCGTAAGTGTGCGTGAGTGTGCGTAAGTGTGTGTGAGTGTGCGTGAGTGTGGTCAGTGTGTGTGCAGTGTGTCAGTGTGAGCAATGAGCAGTGTGTGTGCAGTGTGCAGTGTGTGTGCAGTGTGGCAGTGAGCAATGAGCAGTGTGTGTGTGCAGTGTGTCAGTGTGAGCAATGAGCAGTGTGTGTGCAGTGTGCAGTGTGTGTGCAGTGTGGCAGTGTGAGCAATGAGCAGTGTGTGTGCAGTGAGTGTGTGCAGTGTGCAGTGTGTGTGCAGTGTGGCAGTGAGCAATGAGCAGTGTGTGTGCAGTGAGTGTGTGCAGTGTGTCAGTGTGAGCAATGAGCAGTGTGTGTGCAGTGTGCAGTGTGTGTGCAGTGTGGCAGTGTGAGCAATGAGCAGTGTGTGTGCAGTGAGTGTGTGCAGTGTGTGTGCAGTGTGGCAGTGTGAGCAATGAGCAGTGTGTGTGCAGTGAGTGTGTGCAGTGTGCAAAAAAAAAAATGTAAAAAAATTTTTTTTTTAAATTTTTTTTTTTTTTTTTTTTTTTTTTAAAAAAAAAACGGGAGCCACGGGAAAACCGCGTTATAACCGAATCGCGGTATAACGAGGCGCGTTATAACGGGGTTTAGCTGTATATATATATATATATATATAGATATATATCTATATATATATATATATATATATATATATATATATATATATATACATACACATCAACCAGTACAATAATTTAAAAGGGGGGAATTAAAATGGTTGAAGTGGATAATGACAAGTATATACCGATCCAAAAAAACAACTCCTGAGCATGTATGTACTGCTTACATGGATGTACTATTAGCATGTACAGTGTTGTTTGTTACTGCAGTTACCAATTTATTTCCATTTTAAATATTTAATTTCTCTGAAATGGTGCAAGCAAATTGTATGAAAAGTTGCAAACGAATACATGAATGTTTTGTATCCAGAGTCAGGGGGATGAGATGAGATGGGGTCATGTTCATACAGTATTTGAACTGTACATTACTAAAAGAAGGCTTTTTTTCTATGCAGATACAGTATAGTGTTTCAAACACATGCTATACACACGTACACACACATACACATACACACACACACACACACACACACACACACACACGAGGTAATGTAAAGATGTGGGTGAACAGAGCGAAAAAGATTGTACTAGAAACGCTTATTAACATCAAAGGAATGGGCCTAAAGCAAAAGTTTGAACAGCAGCAGCAGCTGCAGTACCCCTGATATCTATGGATGGGACAGATACCCCCTGCAGACGCACGCACGCACGCACGCACGCACGCACGCACGCACGCACACACACAGGGAGGGGTCTGTAGTGTGACAGAGCACACCAGCTACGCCACCAGGCACTCCTTCTTGAATTAAAATAAAACTATCTCCTTACCTCTTTCTGGATGCCCCCTCTTTACCAACAAGAGGGACAGGACCAGCTCTCCTCAGCTTCCATTTTCCTCTTCCTTTCCTCTCTCCCTTGAAAACTTTCTGCACCTGAGACAGTGGGAGGGAGGGAGATAGAGCATGAAACAGCACCCCAAATCCTGTCCCATTACAAGCAGCACAGGCTTCTGTCCCTCTACTCCTCTGCCTCCAGTCATTTGCATGGGAGGGAGGAGCTGCTTGCTCTCTCTCTCCCTCTTTCTCCCTCTCTCTCCTCTACCTCTCTCCCTCCCTCTCTCTTTTAGAAGCTTTACACCTGCCATCCTGCCTACAGTATGTGATGATATCACAATGTCTCTCTTACATCACAGACAGGCTGACATCATCACACAGGCTGGCGGCCAGCAAGAGACAGAAATGCAGATAGAGACACACTGACAAATACATACACTGTAGGCACAGGCACCATGCGGCTTCTGCACCATAAAAGTTCATTTGAATCAAAAATAATGTCATCTTTTAAGTGAGGCGCTATTGAAATCTTGGGGGTCTAAGTGTCAAGACAATCTTGACATAAAACGGAGGCATCATTTTCAATCATTCAATAATGATGTGGTTTTGGATGACAGTATTCTATGAGATATCATGGGAAAATAATAGGAGACATAATGGAAATACAGTATCGTCCAATTTGTGACCATAATGGGAATATACATAGCGCTTCCTTCACAGGAAATAATACATGTGACATAACGGGAATGTAGTAAGTATGTGGGTTTGGCTGGGATTATCCTACATCCTGCAGGGATATAATAACTGGGAAAACGCTATATTTGATACCGCCACGTTGTGGGATGAGCGAGTAAACATTGCATGTCATTTCCCAGAATCCCTTGCTGCAGTGGGAGCACTGTATGCTACTGTACTGTAGGTGATAATGGTTGAAATATATATATATATATATATATATAGATATATATCTATATATATATATATATATATATATATATATACATACACATCAACCAGTACAATAATTTAAAAGGGGGGAATTAAAATGGTTGAAGTGGATAATGACAAGTATATACCGATCCAAAAAAACAACTCCTGAGCATGTATGTACTGCTTACATGGATGTACTATTAGCATGTACAGTGTTGTTTGTTACTGCAGTTACCAATTTATTTCCATTTTAAATATTTAATTTCTCTGAAATGGTGCAAGCAAATTGTATGAAAAGTTGCAAACGAATACATGAATGTTTTGTATCCAGAGTCAGGGGGATGAGATGAGATGGGGTCATGTTCATACAGTATTTGAACTGTACATTACTAAAAGAAGGCTTTTTTTCTATGCAGATACAGTATAGTGTTTCAAACACATGCTATACACACGTACACACACATACACATACACACACACACACACACACACACACGAGGTAATGTAAAGATGTGGGTGAACAGAGCGAAAAAGATTGTACTAGAAACGCTTATTAACATCAAAGGAATGGGCCTAAAGCAAAAGTTTGAACAGCAGCAGCAGCTGCAGTACCCCTGATATCTATGGATGGGACAGATACCCCCTGCAGACGCACGCACGCACGCACGCACGCACGCACGCACGCACGCACACACACACACAGGGAGGGGTCTGTAGTGTGACAGAGCACACCAGCTACGCCACCAGGCACTCCTTCTTGAATTAAAATAAAACTATCTCCTTACCTCTTTCTGGATGCCCCCTCTTTACCAACAAGAGGGACAGGACCAGCTCTCCTCAGCTTCCATTTTCCTCTTCCTTTCCTCTCTCCCTTGAAAACTTTCTGCACCTGAGACAGTGGGAGGGAGGGAGATAGAGCATGAAACAGCACCCCAAATCCTGTCCCATTACAAGCAGCACAGGCTTCTGTCCCTCTACTCCTCTGCCTCCAGTCATTTGCATGGGAGGGAGGAGCTGCTTGCTCTCTCTCTCCCTCTTTCTCCCTCTCTCTCCTCTACCTCTCTCCCTCCCTCTCTCTTTTAGAAGCTTTACACCTGCCATCCTGCCTACAGTATGTGATGATATCACAATGTCTCTCTTACATCACAGACAGGCTGACATCATCACACAGGCTGGCGGCCAGCAAGAGACAGAAATGCAGATAGAGACACACTGACAAATACATACACTGTAGGCACAGGCACCATGCGGCTTCTGCACCATAAAAGTTCATTTGAATCAAAAATAATGTCATCTTTTAAGTGAGGCGCTATTGAAATCTTGGGGGTCTAAGTGTCAAGACAATCTTGACATAAAACGGAGCATCATTTTCAATCATTCAATAATGATGTGGTTTTGGATGACAGTATTCTATGAGATATCATGGGAAAATAATAGGAGACATAATGGAAATACAGTATCGTCCAATTTGTGACCATAATGGGAATATACATAGCGCTTCCTTCACAGGAAATAATACATGTGACATAACGGGAATGTAGTAAGTATGTGGGTTTGGCTGGGATTATCCTACATCCTGCAGGGATATAATAACTGGGAAAACGCTATATTTGATACCGCCACGTTGTGGGATGAGCGAGTAAACATTGCATGTCATTTCCCAGAATCCCTTGCTGCAGTGGGAGCACTGTATGCTACTGTACTGTAGGTGATAATGGTTGAAATATATATATATATATATATATATATAGATATATATCTATATATATATATATATATATATATATATATACATACACATCAACCAGTACAATAATTTAAAAGGGGGGAATTAAAATGGTTGAAGTGGATAATGACAAGTATATACCGATCCAAAAAAACAACTCCTGAGCATGTATGTACTGCTTACATGGATGTACTATTAGCATGTACAGTGTTGTTTGTTACTGCAGTTACCAATTTATTTCCATTTTAAATATTTAATTTCTCTGAAATGGTGCAAGCAAATTGTATGAAAAGTTGCAAACGAATACATGAATGTTTTGTATCCAGAGTCAGGGGGATGAGATGAGATGGGGTCATGTTCATACAGTATTTGAACTGTACATTACTAAAAGAAGGCTTTTTTTCTATGCAGATACAGTATAGTGTTTCAAACACATGCTATACACACGTACACACACATACACATACACACACACACACACACACACACACACACGAGGTAATGTAAAGATGTGGGTGAACAGAGCGAAAAAGATTGTACTAGAAACGCTTATTAACATCAAAGGAATGGGCCTAAAGCAAAAGTTTGAACAGCAGCAGCAGCTGCAGTACCCCTGATATCTATGGATGGGACAGATACCCCCTGCAGACGCACGCACGCACGCACGCACGCACGCACACACACACACAGGGAGGGGTCTGTAGTGTGACAGAGCACACCAGCTACGCCACCAGGCACTCCTTCTTGAATTAAAATAAAACTATCTCCTTACCTCTTTCTGGATGCCCCCTCTTTACCAACAAGAGGGACAGGACCAGCTCTCCTCAGCTTCCATTTTCCTCTTCCTTTCCTCTCTCCCTTGAAAACTTTCTGCACCTGAGACAGTGGGAGGGAGGGAGATAGAGCATGAAACAGCACCCCAAATCCTGTCCCATTACAAGCAGCACAGGCTTCTGTCCCTCTACTCCTCTGCCTCCAGTCATTTGCATGGGAGGGAGGAGCTGCTTGCTCTCTCTCTCCCTCTTTCTCCCTCTCTCTCCTCTACCTCTCTCCCTCCCTCTCTCTTTTAGAAGCTTTACACCTGCCATCCTGCCTACAGTATGTGATGATATCACAATGTCTCTCTTACATCACAGACAGGCTGACATCATCACACAGGCTGGCGGCCAGCAAGAGACAGAAATGCAGATAGAGACACACTGACAAATACATACACTGTAGGCACAGGCACCATGCGGCTTCTGCACCATAAAAGTTCATTTGAATCAAAAATAATGTCATCTTTTAAGTGAGGCGCTATTGAAATCTTGGGGGTCTAAGTGTCAAGACAATCTTGACATAAAACGGAGCATCATTTTCAATCATTCAATAATGATGTGGTTTTGGATGACAGTATTCTATGAGATATCATGGGAAAATAATAGGAGACATAATGGAAATACAGTATCGTCCAATTTGTGACCATAATGGGAATATACATAGCGCTTCCTTCACAGGAAATAATACATGTGACATAACGGGAATGTAGTAAGTATGTGGGTTTGGCTGGGATTATCCTACATCCTGCAGGGATATAATAACTGGGAAAACGCTATATTTGATACCGCCACGTTGTGGGATGAGCGAGTAAACATTGCATGTCATTTCCCAGAATCCCTTGCTGCAGTGGGAGCACTGTATGCTACTGTACTGTAGGTGATAATGGTTGAAATATATATATATATATATATATATATAGATATATATCTATATATATATATATATATATATATATATATATATATATATATATATATATATATATATACATACACATCAACCAGTACAATAATTTAAAAGGGGGGAATTAAAATGGTTGAAGTGGATAATGACAAGTATATACCGATCCAAAAAAACAACTCCTGAGCATGTATGTACTGCTTACATGGATGTACTATTAGCATGTACAGTGTTGTTTGTTACTGCAGTTACCAATTTATTTCCATTTTAAATATTTAATTTCTCTGAAATGGTGCAAGCAAATTGTATGAAAAGTTGCAAACGAATACATGAATGTTTTGTATCCAGAGTCAGGGGGATGAGATGAGATGGGGTCATGTTCATACAGTATTTGAACTGTACATTACTAAAAGAAGGCTTTTTTTCTATGCAGATACAGTATAGTGTTTCAAACACATGCTATACACACGTACACACACATACACATACACACACACACACACACACACACACACACGAGGTAATGTAAAGATGTGGGTGAACAGAGCGAAAAAGTTTGTACTAGAAACGCTTATTAACATCAAAGGAATGGGCCTAAAGCAAAAGTTTGAACAGCAGCAGCAGCTGCAGTACCCCTGATATCTATGGATGGGACAGATACCCCCTGCAGACGCACGCACGCACGCACGCACGCACGCACGCACGCACGCACACACACACACAGGGAGGGGTCTGTAGTGTGACAGAGCACACCAGCTACGCCACCAGGCACTCCTTCTTGAATTAAAATAAAACTATCTCCTTACCTCTTTCTGGATGCCCCCTCTTTACCAACAAGAGGGACAGGACCAGCTCTCCTCAGCTTCCATTTTCCTCTTCCTTTCCTCTCTCCCTTGAAAACTTTCTGCACCTGAGACAGTGGGAGGGAGGGAGATAGAGCATGAAACAGCACCCCAAATCCTGTCCCATTACAAGCAGCACAGGCTTCTGTCCCTCTACTCCTCTGCCTCCAGTCATTTGCATGGGAGGGAGGAGCTGCTTGCTCTCTCTCTCCCTCTTTCTCCCTCTCTCTCCTCTACCTCTCTCCCTCCCTCTCTCTTTTAGAAGCTTTACACCTGCCATCCTGCCTACAGTATGTGATGATATCACAATGTCTCTCTTACATCACAGACAGGCTGACATCATCACACAGGCTGGCGGCCAGCAAGAGACAGAAATGCAGATAGAGACACACTGACAAATACATACACTGTAGGCACAGGCACCATGCGGCTTCTGCACCATAAAAGTTCATTTGAATCAAAAATAATGTCATCTTTTAAGTGAGGCGCTATTGAAATCTTGGGGGTCTAAGTGTCAAGCGGAGCATCATTTTCAATCATTCAATAATGATGTGGTTTTGGATGACAGTATTCTATGAGATATCATGGGAAAATAATAGGAGACATAATGGAAATACAGTATCGTCCAATTTGTGACCATAATGGGAATATACATAGCGCTTCCTTCACAGGAAATAATACATGTGACATAACGGGAATGTAGTAAGTATGTGGGTTTGGCTGGGATTATCCTACATCCTGCAGGGATATAATAACTGGGAAAACGCTATATTTGATACCGCCACGTTGTGGGATGAGCGAGTAAACATTGCATGTCATTTCCCAGAATCCCTTGCTGCAGTGGGAGCACTGTATGCTACTGTACTGTAGGTGATAATGGTTGAAATATATATATATATATATATATATATAGATATATATCTATATATATATATATATATATATATATATATACATACACATCAACCAGTACAATAATTTAAAAGGGGGGAATTAAAATGGTTGAAGTGGATAATGACAAGTATATACCGATCCAAAAAAACAACTCCTGAGCATGTATGTACTGCTTACATGGATGTACTATTAGCATGTACAGTGTTGTTTGTTACTGCAGTTACCAATTTATTTCCATTTTAAATATTTAATTTCTCTGAAATGGTGCAAGCAAATTGTATGAAAAGTTGCAAACGAATACATGAATGTTTTGTATCCAGAGTCAGGGGGATGAGATGAGATGGGGTCATGTTCATACAGTATTTGAACTGTACATTACTAAAAGAAGGCTTTTTTTCTATGCAGATACAGTATAGTGTTTCAAACACATGCTATACACACGTACACACACATACACATACACACACACACACACACACACACACACACGAGGTAATGTAAAGATGTGGGTGAACAGAGCGAAAAAGATTGTACTAGAAACGCTTATTAACATCAAAGGAATGGGCCTAAAGCAAAAGTTTGAACAGCAGCAGCAGCTGCAGTACCCCTGATATCTATGGATGGGACAGATACCCCCTGCAGACGCACGCACGCACGCACGCACGCACGCACACACACACACAGGGAGGGGTCTGTAGTGTGACAGAGCACACCAGCTACGCCACCAGGCACTCCTTCTTGAATTAAAATAAAACTATCTCCTTACCTCTTTCTGGATGCCCCCTCTTTACCAACAAGAGGGACAGGACCAGCTCTCCTCAGCTTCCATTTTCCTCTTCCTTTCCTCTCTCCCTTGAAAACTTTCTGCACCTGAGACAGTGGGAGGGAGGGAGATAGAGCATGAAACAGCACCCCAAATCCTGTCCCATTACAAGCAGCACAGGCTTCTGTCCCTCTACTCCTCTGCCTCCAGTCATTTGCATGGGAGGGAGGAGCTGCTTGCTCTCTCTCTCCCTCTTTCTCCCTCTCTCTCCTCTACCTCTCTCCCTCCCTCTCTCTTTTAGAAGCTTTACACCTGCCATCCTGCCTACAGTATGTGATGATATCACAATGTCTCTCTTACATCACAGACAGGCTGACATCATCACACAGGCTGGCGGCCAGCAAGAGACAGAAATGCAGATAGAGACACACTGACAAATACATACACTGTAGGCACAGGCACCATGCGGCTTCTGCACCATAAAAGTTCATTTGAATCAAAAATAATGTCATCTTTTAAGTGAGGCGCTATTGAAATCTTGGGGGTCTAAGTGTCAAGACAATCTTGACATAAAACGGAGCATCATTTTCAATCATTCAATAATGATGTGGTTTTGGATGACAGTATTCTATGAGATATCATGGGAAAATAATAGGAGACATAATGGAAATACAGTATCGTCCAATTTGTGACCATAATGGGAATATACATAGCGCTTCCTTCACAGGAAATAATACATGTGACATAACGGGAATGTAGTAAGTATGTGGGTTTGGCTGGGATTATCCTACATCCTGCAGGGATATAATAACTGGGAAAACGCTATATTTGATACCGCCACGTTGTGGGATGAGCGAGTAAACATTGCATGTCATTTCCCAGAATCCCTTGCTGCAGTGGGAGCACTGTATGCTACTGTACTGTAGGTGATAATGGTTGAAATATATATATATATATATATATATAGATATATATCTATATATATATATATATATATATATATATATATATATATATATATATATATATATATATACATACACATCAACCAGTACAATAATTTAAAAGGGGGGAATTAAAATGGTTGAAGTGGATAATGACAAGTATATACCGATCCAAAAAAACAACTCCTGAGCATGTATGTACTGCTTACATGGATGTACTATTAGCATGTACAGTGTTGTTTGTTACTGCAGTTACCAATTTATTTCCATTTTAAATATTTAATTTCTCTGAAATGGTGCAAGCAAATTGTATGAAAAGTTGCAAACGAATACATGAATGTTTTGTATCCAGAGTCAGGGGGATGAGATGAGATGGGGTCATGTTCATACAGTATTTGAACTGTACATTACTAAAAGAAGGCTTTTTTTCTATGCAGATACAGTATAGTGTTTCAAACACATGCTATACACACGTACACACACATACACATACACACACACACACACACACACACACACACGAGGTAATGTAAAGATGTGGGTGAACAGAGCGAAAAAGTTTGTACTAGAAACGCTTATTAACATCAAAGGAATGGGCCTAAAGCAAAAGTTTGAACAGCAGCAGCAGCTGCAGTACCCCTGATATCTATGGATGGGACAGATACCCCCTGCAGACGCACGCACGCACGCACGCACGCACGCACGCACGCACGCACACACACACACAGGGAGGGGTCTGTAGTGTGACAGAGCACACCAGCTACGCCACCAGGCACTCCTTCTTGAATTAAAATAAAACTATCTCCTTACCTCTTTCTGGATGCCCCCTCTTTACCAACAAGAGGGACAGGACCAGCTCTCCTCAGCTTCCATTTTCCTCTTCCTTTCCTCTCTCCCTTGAAAACTTTCTGCACCTGAGACAGTGGGAGGGAGGGAGATAGAGCATGAAACAGCACCCCAAATCCTGTCCCATTACAAGCAGCACAGGCTTCTGTCCCTCTACTCCTCTGCCTCCAGTCATTTGCATGGGAGGGAGGAGCTGCTTGCTCTCTCTCTCCCTCTTTCTCCCTCTCTCTCCTCTACCTCTCTCCCTCCCTCTCTCTTTTAGAAGCTTTACACCTGCCATCCTGCCTACAGTATGTGATGATATCACAATGTCTCTCTTACATCACAGACAGGCTGACATCATCACACAGGCTGGCGGCCAGCAAGAGACAGAAATGCAGATAGAGACACACTGACAAATACATACACTGTAGGCACAGGCACCATGCGGCTTCTGCACCATAAAAGTTCATTTGAATCAAAAATAATGTCATCTTTTAAGTGAGGCGCTATTGAAATCTTGGGGGTCTAAGTGTCAAGACAATCTTGACATAAAACGGAGCATCATTTTCAATCATTCAATAATGATGTGGTTTTGGATGACAGTATTCTATGAGATATCATGGGAAAATAATAGGAGACATAATGGAAATACAGTATCGTCCAATTTGTGACCATAATGGGAATATACATAGCGCTTCCTTCACAGGAAATAATACATGTGACATAACGGGAATGTAGTAAGTATGTGGGTTTGGCTGGGATTATCCTACATCCTGCAGGGATATAATAACTGGGAAAACGCTATATTTGATACCGCCACGTTGTGGGATGAGCGAGTAAACATTGCATGTCATTTCCCAGAATCCCTTGCTGCAGTGGGAGCACTGTATGCTACTGTACTGTAGGTGATAATGGTTGAAATATATATATATATATATATATATATATATAGATATATATCTATATATATATATATATATATATATATATATATATATATATATACATACACATCAACCAGTACAATAATTTAAAAGGGGGGAATTAAAATGGTTGAAGTGGATAATGACAAGTATATACCGATCCAAAAAAACAACTCCTGAGCATGTATGTACTGCTTACATGGATGTACTATTAGCATGTACAGTGTTGTTTGTTACTGCAGTTACCAATTTATTTCCATTTTAAATATTTAATTTCTCTGAAATGGTGCAAGCAAATTGTATGAAAAGTTGCAAACGAATACATGAATGTTTTGTATCCAGAGTCAGGGGGATGAGATGAGATGGGGTCATGTTCATACAGTATTTGAACTGTACATTACTAAAAGAAGGCTTTTTTTCTATGCAGATACAGTATAGTGTTTCAAACACATGCTATACACACGTACACACACATACACATACACACACACACACACGAGGTAATGTAAAGATGTGGGTGAACAGAGCGAAAAAGATTGTACTAGAAACGCTTATTAACATCAAAGGAATGGGCCTAAAGCAAAAGTTTGAACAGCAGCAGCAGCTGCAGTACCCCTGATATCTATGGATGGGACAGATACCCCCTGCAGACGCACGCACGCACGCACGCACGCACGCACGCACGCACGCACGCACGCACGCACACACACACACAGGGAGGGGTCTGTAGTGTGACAGAGCACACCAGCTACGCCACCAGGCACTCCTTCTTGAATTAAAATAAAACTATCTCCTTACCTCTTTCTGGATGCCCCCTCTTTACCAACAAGAGGGACAGGACCAGCTCTCCTCAGCTTCCATTTTCCTCTTCCTTTCCTCTCTCCCTTGAAAACTTTCTGCACCTGAGACAGTGGGAGGGAGGGAGATAGAGCATGAAACAGCACCCCAAATCCTGTCCCATTACAAGCAGCACAGGCTTCTGTCCCTCTACTCCTCTGCCTCCAGTCATTTGCATGGGAGGGAGGAGCTGCTTGCTCTCTCTCTCCCTCTTTCTCCCTCTCTCTCCTCTACCTCTCTCCCTCCCTCTCTCTTTTAGAAGCTTTACACCTGCCATCCTGCCTACAGTATGTGATGATATCACAATGTCTCTCTTACATCACAGACAGGCTGACATCATCACACAGGCTGGCGGCCAGCAAGAGACAGAAATGCAGATAGAGACACACTGACAAATACATACACTGTAGGCACAGGCACCATGCGGCTTCTGCACCATAAAAGTTCATTTGAATCAAAAATAATGTCATCTTTTAAGTGAGGCGCTATTGAAATCTTGGGGGTCTAAGTGTCAAGACAATCTTGACATAAAACGGAGGCATCATTTTCAATCATTCAATAATGATGTGGTTTTGGATGACAGTATTCTATGAGATATCATGGGAAAATAATAGGAGACATAATGGAAATACAGTATCGTCCAATTTGTGACCATAATGGGAATATACATAGCGCTTCCTTCACAGGAAATAATACATGTGACATAACGGGAATGTAGTAAGTATGTGGGTTTGGCTGGGATTATCCTACATCCTGCAGGGATATAATAACTGGGAAAACGCTATATTTGATACCGCCACGTTGTGGGATGAGCGAGTAAACATTGCATGTCATTTCCCAGAATCCCTTGCTGCAGTGGGAGCACTGTATGCTACTGTACTGTAGGTGATAATGGTTGAAATATATATATATATATATATATATAGATATATATCTATATATATATATATATATATATATATATATATATATATATATATATATACATACACATCAACCAGTACAATAATTTAAAAGGGGGGAATTAAAATGGTTGAAGTGGATAATGACAAGTATATACCGATCCAAAAAAACAACTCCTGAGCATGTATGTACTGCTTACATGGATGTACTATTAGCATGTACAGTGTTGTTTGTTACTGCAGTTACCAATTTATTTCCATTTTAAATATTTAATTTCTCTGAAATGGTGCAAGCAAATTGTATGAAAAGTTGCAAACGAATACATGAATGTTTTGTATCCAGAGTCAGGGGGATGAGATGAGATGGGGTCATGTTCATACAGTATTTGAACTGTACATTACTAAAAGAAGGCTTTTTTTCTATGCAGATACAGTATAGTGTTTCAAACACATGCTATACACACGTACACACACATACACATACACACACACACACACACACACACGAGGTAATGTAAAGATGTGGGTGAACAGAGCGAAAAAGATTGTACTAGAAACGCTTATTAACATCAAAGGAATGGGCCTAAAGCAAAAGTTTGAACAGCAGCAGCAGCTGCAGTACCCCTGATATCTATGGATGGGACAGATACCCCCTGCAGACGCACGCACGCACGCACGCACGCACGCACGCACGCACGCACGCACGCACACACACACAGGGAGGGGTCTGTAGTGTGACAGAGCACACCAGCTACGCCACCAGGCACTCCTTCTTGAATTAAAATAAAACTATCTCCTTACCTCTTTCTGGATGCCCCCTCTTTACCAACAAGAGGGACAGGACCAGCTCTCCTCAGCTTCCATTTTCCTCTTCCTTTCCTCTCTCCCTTGAAAACTTTCTGCACCTGAGACAGTGGGAGGGAGGGAGATAGAGCATGAAACAGCACCCCAAATCCTGTCCCATTACAAGCAGCACAGGCTTCTGTCCCTCTACTCCTCTGCCTCCAGTCATTTGCATGGGAGGGAGGAGCTGCTTGCTCTCTCTCTCCCTCTTTCTCCCTCTCTCTCCTCTACCTCTCTCCCTCCCTCTCTCTTTTAGAAGCTTTACACCTGCCATCCTGCCTACAGTATGTGATGATATCACAATGTCTCTCTTACATCACAGACAGGCTGACATCATCACACAGGCTGGCGGCCAGCAAGAGACAGAAATGCAGATAGAGACACACTGACAAATACATACACTGTAGGCACAGGCACCATGCGGCTTCTGCACCATAAAAGTTCATTTGAATCAAAAATAATGTCATCTTTTAAGTGAGGCGCTATTGAAATCTTGGGGGTCTAAGTGTCAAGACAATCTTGACATAAAACGGAGCATCATTTTCAATCATTCAATAATGATGTGGTTTTGGATGACAGTATTCTATGAGATATCATGGGAAAATAATAGGAGACATAATGGAAATACAGTATCGTCCAATTTGTGACCATAATGGGAATATACATAGCGCTTCCTTCACAGGAAATAATACATGTGACATAACGGGAATGTAGTAAGTATGTGGGTTTGGCTGGGATTATCCTACATCCTGCAGGGATATAATAACTGGGAAAACGCTATATTTGATACCGCCACGTTGTGGGATGAGCGAGTAAACATTGCATGTCATTTCCCAGAATCCCTTGCTGCAGTGGGAGCACTGTATGCTACTGTACTGTAGGTGATAATGGTTGAAATATATATATATATATATATATATAGATATATATCTATATATATATATATATATATATATATATATATATATATATATACATACACATCAACCAGTACAATAATTTAAAAGGGGGGAATTAAAATGGTTGAAGTGGATAATGACAAGTATATACCGATCCAAAAAAACAACTCCTGAGCATGTATGTACTGCTTACATGGATGTACTATTAGCATGTACAGTGTTGTTTGTTACTGCAGTTACCAATTTATTTCCATTTTAAATATTTAATTTCTCTGAAATGGTGCAAGCAAATTGTATGAAAAGTTGCAAACGAATACATGAATGTTTTGTATCCAGAGTCAGGGGGATGAGATGAGATGGGGTCATGTTCATACAGTATTTGAACTGTACATTACTAAAAGAAGGCTTTTTTTCTATGCAGATACAGTATAGTGTTTCAAACACATGCTATACACACGTACACACACATACACATACACACACACACACACACACACACACACACACACGAGGTAATGTAAAGATGTGGGTGAACAGAGCGAAAAAGATTGTACTAGAAACGCTTATTAACATCAAAGGAATGGGCCTAAAGCAAAAGTTTGAACAGCAGCAGCAGCTGCAGTACCCCTGATATCTATGGATGGGACAGATACCCCCTGCAGACGCACGCACGCACGCACGCACGCACGCACGCACGCACACACACAGGGAGGGGTCTGTAGTGTGACAGAGCACACCAGCTACGCCACCAGGCACTCCTTCTTGAATTAAAATAAAACTATCTCCTTACCTCTTTCTGGATGCCCCCTCTTTACCAACAAGAGGGACAGGACCAGCTCTCCTCAGCTTCCATTTTCCTCTTCCTTTCCTCTCTCCCTTGAAAACTTTCTGCACCTGAGACAGTGGGAGGGAGGGAGATAGAGCATGAAACAGCACCCCAAATCCTGTCCCATTACAAGCAGCACAGGCTTCTGTCCCTCTACTCCTCTGCCTCCAGTCATTTGCATGGGAGGGAGGAGCTGCTTGCTCTCTCTCTCCCTCTTTCTCCCTCTCTCTCCTCTACCTCTCTCCCTCCCTCTCTCTTTTAGAAGCTTTACACCTGCCATCCTGCCTACAGTATGTGATGATATCACAATGTCTCTCTTACATCACAGACAGGCTGACATCATCACACAGGCTGGCGGCCAGCAAGAGACAGAAATGCAGATAGAGACACACTGACAAATACATACACTGTAGGCACAGGCACCATGCGGCTTCTGCACCATAAAAGTTCATTTGAATCAAAAATAATGTCATCTTTTAAGTGAGGCGCTATTGAAATCTTGGGGGTCTAAGTGTCAAGACAATCTTGACATAAAACGGAGGCATCATTTTCAATCATTCAATAATGATGTGGTTTTGGATGACAGTATTCTATGAGATATCATGGGAAAATAATAGGAGACATAATGGAAATACAGTATCGTCCAATTTGTGACCATAATGGGAATATACATAGCGCTTCCTTCACAGGAAATAATACATGTGACATAACGGGAATGTAGTAAGTATGTGGGTTTGGCTGGGATTATCCTACATCCTGCAGGGATATAATAACTGGGAAAACGCTATATTTGATACCGCCACGTTGTGGGATGAGCGAGTAAACATTGCATGTCATTTCCCAGAATCCCTTGCTGCAGTGGGAGCACTGTATGCTACTGTACTGTAGGTGATAATGGTTGAAATATATATATATATATATATATATAGATATATATCTATATATATATATATATATATATATATATATACATACACATCAACCAGTACAATAATTTAAAAGGGGGGAATTAAAATGGTTGAAGTGGATAATGACAAGTATATACCGATCCAAAAAAACAACTCCTGAGCATGTATGTACTGCTTACATGGATGTACTATTAGCATGTACAGTGTTGTTTGTTACTGCAGTTACCAATTTATTTCCATTTTAAATATTTAATTTCTCTGAAATGGTGCAAGCAAATTGTATGAAAAGTTGCAAACGAATACATGAATGTTTTGTATCCAGAGTCAGGGGGATGAGATGAGATGGGGTCATGTTCATACAGTATTTGAACTGTACATTACTAAAAGAAGGCTTTTTTTCTATGCAGATACAGTATAGTGTTTCAAACACATGCTATACACACGTACACACACATACACATACACACACACACACACACACACACACACGAGGTAATGTAAAGATGTGGGTGAACAGAGCGAAAAAGATTGTACTAGAAACGCTTATTAACATCAAAGGAATGGGCCTAAAGCAAAAGTTTGAACAGCAGCAGCAGCTGCAGTACCCCTGATATCTATGGATGGGACAGATACCCCCTGCAGACGCACGCACGCACGCACGCACGCACGCACGCACGCACGCACACACACACACAGGGAGGGGTCTGTAGTGTGACAGAGCACACCAGCTACGCCACCAGGCACTCCTTCTTGAATTAAAATAAAACTATCTCCTTACCTCTTTCTGGATGCCCCCTCTTTACCAACAAGAGGGACAGGACCAGCTCTCCTCAGCTTCCATTTTCCTCTTCCTTTCCTCTCTCCCTTGAAAACTTTCTGCACCTGAGACAGTGGGAGGGAGGGAGATAGAGCATGAAACAGCACCCCAAATCCTGTCCCATTACAAGCAGCACAGGCTTCTGTCCCTCTACTCCTCTGCCTCCAGTCATTTGCATGGGAGGGAGGAGCTGCTTGCTCTCTCTCTCCCTCTTTCTCCCTCTCTCTCCTCTACCTCTCTCCCTCCCTCTCTCTTTTAGAAGCTTTACACCTGCCATCCTGCCTACAGTATGTGATGATATCACAATGTCTCTCTTACATCACAGACAGGCTGACATCATCACACAGGCTGGCGGCCAGCAAGAGACAGAAATGCAGATAGAGACACACTGACAAATACATACACTGTAGGCACAGGCACCATGCGGCTTCTGCACCATAAAAGTTCATTTGAATCAAAAATAATGTCATCTTTTAAGTGAGGCGCTATTGAAATCTTGGGGGTCTAAGTGTCAAGACAATCTTGACATAAAACGGAGCATCATTTTCAATCATTCAATAATGATGTGGTTTTGGATGACAGTATTCTATGAGATATCATGGGAAAATAATAGGAGACATAATGGAAATACAGTATCGTCCAATTTGTGACCATAATGGGAATATACATAGCGCTTCCTTCACAGGAAATAATACATGTGACATAACGGGAATGTAGTAAGTATGTGGGTTTGGCTGGGATTATCCTACATCCTGCAGGGATATAATAACTGGGAAAACGCTATATTTGATACCGCCACGTTGTGGGATGAGCGAGTAAACATTGCATGTCATTTCCCAGAATCCCTTGCTGCAGTGGGAGCACTGTATGCTACTGTACTGTAGGTGATAATGGTTGAAATATATATATATATATATATATATATAGATATATATCTATATATATATATATATATATATATATATATATATATATATATACATACACATCAACCAGTACAATAATTTAAAAGGGGGGAATTAAAATGGTTGAAGTGGATAATGACAAGTATATACCGATCCAAAAAAACAACTCCTGAGCATGTATGTACTGCTTACATGGATGTACTATTAGCATGTACAGTGTTGTTTGTTACTGCAGTTACCAATTTATTTCCATTTTAAATATTTAATTTCTCTGAAATGGTGCAAGCAAATTGTATGAAAAGTTGCAAACGAATACATGAATGTTTTGTATCCAGAGTCAGGGGGATGAGATGAGATGGGGTCATGTTCATACAGTATTTGAACTGTACATTACTAAAAGAAGGCTTTTTTTCTATGCAGATACAGTATAGTGTTTCAAACACATGCTATACACACGTACACACACATACACATACACACACACACACACACACACACACACACGAGGTAATGTAAAGATGTGGGTGAACAGAGCGAAAAAGATTGTACTAGAAACGCTTATAAACATCAAAGGAATGGGCCTAAAGCAAAAGTTTGAACAGCAGCAGCAGCTGCAGTACCCCTGATATCTATGGATGGGATAGATACCCCCTGCAGACGCACGCACGCACGCACGCACACACACACACACACACACACACACACAGGGAGGGGTCTGTAGTGTGACAGAGCACACCAGCTACGCCACCAGGCACTCCTTCTTGAATTAAAATAAAACTATCTCCTTACCTCTTTCTGGATGCCCCCTCTTTACCAACAAGAGGGACAGGACCAGCTCTCCTCAGCTTCCATTTTCCTCTTCCTTTCCTCTCTCCCTTGAAAACTTTCTGCACCTGAGACAGTGGGAGGGAGGGAGATAGAGCATGAAACAGCACCCCAAATCCTGTCCCATTACAAGCAGCACAGGCTTCTGTCCCTCTACTCCTCTGCCTCCAGTCATTTGCATGGGAGGGAGGAGCTGCTTGCTCTCTCTCTCCCTCTTTCTCCCTCTCTCTCCTCTACCTCTCTCCCTCCCTCTCTCTTTTAGAAGCTTTACACCTGCCATCCTGCCTACAGTATGTGATGATATCACAATGTCTCTCTTACATCACAGACAGGCTGACATCATCACACAGGCTGGCGGCCAGCAAGAGACAGAAATGCAGATAGAGACACACTGACAAATACATACACTGTAGGCACAGGCACCATGCGGCTTCTGCACCATAAAAGTTCATTTGAATCAAAAATAATGTCATCTTTTAAGTGAGGCGCTATTGAAATCTTGGGGGTCTAAGTGTCAAGACAATCTTGACATAAAACGGAGGCATCATTTTCAATCATTCAATAATGATGTGGTTTTGGATGACAGTATTCTATGAGATATCATGGGAAAATAATAGGAGACATAATGGAAATACAGTATCGTCCAATTTGTGACCATAATGGGAATATACATAGCGCTTCCTTCACAGGAAATAATACATGTGACATAACGGGAATGTAGTAAGTATGTGGGTTTGGCTGGGATTATCCTACATCCTGCAGGGATATAATAACTGGGAAAACGCTATATTTGATACCGCCACGTTGTGGGATGAGCGAGTAAACATTGCATGTCATTTCCCAGAATCCCTTGCTGCAGTGGGAGCACTGTATGCTACTGTACTGTAGGTGATAATGGTTGAAATATATATATATATATATATATATAGATATATATCTATATATATATATATATATATATATGTATATATATATATATATATATATATATATACATACACATCAACCAGTACAATAATTTAAAAGGGGGGAATTAAAATGGTTGAAGTGGATAATGACAAGTATATACCGATCCAAAAAAACAACTCCTGAGCATGTATGTACTGCTTACATGGATGTACTATTAGCATGTACAGTGTTGTTTGTTACTGCAGTTACCAATTTATTTCCATTTTAAATATTTAATTTCTCTGAAATGGTGCAAGCAAATTGTATGAAAAGTTGCAAACGAATACATGAATGTTTTGTATCCAGAGTCAGGGGGATGAGATGAGATGGGGTCATGTTCATACAGTATTTGAACTGTACATTACTAAAAGAAGGCTTTTTTTCTATGCAGATACAGTATAGTGTTTCAAACACATGCTATACACACGTACACACACATACACACACACACACACACACACACACACACACGAGGTAATGTAAAGATGTGGGTGAACAGAGCGAAAAAGATTGTACTAGAAACGCTTATTAACATCAAAGGAATGGGCCTAAAGCAAAAGTTTGAACAGCAGCAGCAGCTGCAGTACCCCTGATATCTATGGATGGGACAGATACCCCCTGCAGACGCACGCACGCACGCACGCACGCACGCACGCACACACACACACAGGGAGGGGTCTGTAGTGTGACAGAGCACACCAGCTACGCCACCAGGCACTCCTTCTTGAATTAAAATAAAACTATCTCCTTACCTCTTTCTGGATGCCCCCTCTTTACCAACAAGAGGGACAGGACCAGCTCTCCTCAGCTTCCATTTTCCTCTTCCTTTCCTCTCTCCCTTGAAAACTTTCTGCACCTGAGACAGTGGGAGGGAGGGAGATAGAGCATGAAACAGCACCCCAAATCCTGTCCCATTACAAGCAGCACAGGCTTCTGTCCCTCTACTCCTCTGCCTCCAGTCATTTGCATGGGAGGGAGGAGCTGCTTGCTCTCTCTCTCCCTCTTTCTCCCTCTCTCTCCTCTACCTCTCTCCCTCCCTCTCTCTTTTAGAAGCTTTACACCTGCCATCCTGCCTACAGTATGTGATGATATCACAATGTCTCTCTTACATCACAGACAGGCTGACATCATCACACAGGCTGGCGGCCAGCAAGAGACAGAAATGCAGATAGAGACACACTGACAAATACATACACTGTAGGCACAGGCACCATGCGGCTTCTGCACCATAAAAGTTCATTTGAATCAAAAATAATGTCATCTTTTAAGTGAGGCGCTATTGAAATCTTGGGGGTCTAAGTGTCAAGACAATCTTGACATAAAACGGAGCATCATTTTCAATCATTCAATAATGATGTGGTTTTGGATGACAGTATTCTATGAGATATCATGGGAAAATAATAGGAGACATAATGGAAATACAGTATCGTCCAATTTGTGACCATAATGGGAATATACATAGCGCTTCCTTCACAGGAAATAATACATGTGACATAACGGGAATGTAGTAAGTATGTGGGTTTGGCTGGGATTATCCTACATCCTGCAGGGATATAATAACTGGGAAAACGCTATATTTGATACCGCCACGTTGTGGGATGAGCGAGTAAACATTGCATGTCATTTCCCAGAATCCCTTGCTGCAGTGGGAGCACTGTATGCTACTGTACTGTAGGTGATAATGGTTGAAATATATATATATATATATATATATATATATAGATATATATCTATATATATATATATATATATATATATATATATACATACACATCAACCAGTACAATAATTTAAAAGGGGGGAATTAAAATGGTTGAAGTGGATAATGACAAGTATATACCGATCCAAAAAAACAACTCCTGAGCATGTATGTACTGCTTACATGGATGTACTATTAGCATGTACAGTGTTGTTTGTTACTGCAGTTACCAATTTATTTCCATTTTAAATATTTAATTTCTCTGAAATGGTGCAAGCAAATTGTATGAAAAGTTGCAAACGAATACATGAATGTTTTGTATCCAGAGTCAGGGGGATGAGATGAGATGGGGTCATGTTCATACAGTATTTGAACTGTACATTACTAAAAGAAGGCTTTTTTTCTATGCAGATACAGTATAGTGTTTCAAACACATGCTATACACACGTACACACACATACACATACACACACACACACACACACACACACGAGGTAATGTAAAGATGTGGGTGAACAGAGCGAAAAAGATTGTACTAGAAACGCTTATTAACATCAAAGGAATGGGCCTAAAGCAAAAGTTTGAACAGCAGCAGCAGCTGCAGTACCCCTGATATCTATGGATGGGACAGATACCCCCTGCAGACGCACGCACGCACGCACGCACGCACGCACGCACGCACGCACACACACACACAGGGAGGGGTCTGTAGTGTGACAGAGCACACCAGCTACGCCACCAGGCACTCCTTCTTGAATTAAAATAAAACTATCTCCTTACCTCTTTCTGGATGCCCCCTCTTTACCAACAAGAGGGACAGGACCAGCTCTCCTCAGCTTCCATTTTCCTCTTCCTTTCCTCTCTCCCTTGAAAACTTTCTGCACCTGAGACAGTGGGAGGGAGGGAGATAGAGCATGAAACAGCACCCCAAATCCTGTCCCATTACAAGCAGCACAGGCTTCTGTCCCTCTACTCCTCTGCCTCCAGTCATTTGCATGGGAGGGAGGAGCTGCTTGCTCTCTCTCTCCCTCTTTCTCCCTCTCTCTCCTCTACCTCTCTCCCTCCCTCTCTCTTTTAGAAGCTTTACACCTGCCATCCTGCCTACAGTATGTGATGATATCACAATGTCTCTCTTACATCACAGACAGGCTGACATCATCACACAGGCTGGCGGCCAGCAAGAGACAGAAATGCAGATAGAGACACACTGACAAATACATACACTGTAGGCACAGGCACCATGCGGCTTCTGCACCATAAAAGTTCATTTGAATCAAAAATAATGTCATCTTTTAAGTGAGGCGCTATTGAAATCTTGGGGGTCTAAGTGTCAAGACAATCTTGACATAAAACGGAGCATCATTTTCAATCATTCAATAATGATGTGGTTTTGGATGACAGTATTCTATGAGATATCATGGGAAAATAATAGGAGACATAATGGAAATACAGTATCGTCCAATTTGTGACCATAATGGGAATATACATAGCGCTTCCTTCACAGGAAATAATACATGTGACATAACGGGAATGTAGTAAGTATGTGGGTTTGGCTGGGATTATCCTACATCCTGCAGGGATATAATAACTGGGAAAA
The DNA here is from genome assembly GCF_040206685.1 of Ascaphus truei. NCBI lineage: Eukaryota > Metazoa > Chordata > Amphibia > Anura > Ascaphidae > Ascaphus > Ascaphus truei. Next base: position 268,803,931 of record NC_134483.1, read on the forward strand.
CGCTATATTTGATACCGCCACGTTGTGGGATGAGCGAGTAAACATTGCATGTCATTTCCCAGAATCCCTTGCTGCAGTGGGAGCACTGTATGCTACTGTACTGTAGGTGATAATGGTTGAAATATATATATATATATATATATATAGATATATATCTATATATATATATATATATATATATATATATATATATATACATACACATCAACCAGTACAATAATTTAAAAGGGGGGAATTAAAATGGTTGAAGTGGATAATGACAAGTATATACCGATCCAAAAAAACAACTCCTGAGCATGTATGTACTGCTTACATGGATGTACTATTAGCATGTACAGTGTTGTTTGTTACTGCAGTTACCAATTTATTTCCATTTTAAATATTTAATTTCTCTGAAATGGTGCAAGCAAATTGTATGAAAAGTTGCAAACGAATACATGAATGTTTTGTATCCAGAGTCAGGGGGATGAGATGAGATGGGGTCATGTTCATACAGTATTTGAACTGTACATTACTAAAAGAAGGCTTTTTTTCTATGCAGATACAGTATAGTGTTTCAAACACATGCTATACACACGTACACACACATACACATACACACACACACACACACACACACACACACACGAGGTAATGTAAAGATGTGGGTGAACAGAGCGAAAAAGATTGTACTAGAAACGCTTATTAACATCAAAGGAATGGGCCTAAAGCAAAAGTTTGAACAGCAGCAGCAGCTGCAGTACCCCTGATATCTATGGATGGGATAGATACCCCCTGCAGACGCACGCACGCACGCACGCACGCACACACACACACACACACACAGGGAGGGGTCTGTAGTGTGACAGAGCACACCAGCTACGCCACCAGGCACTCCTTCTTGAATTAAAATAAAACTATCTCCTTACCTCTTTCTGGATGCCCCCTCTTTACCAACAAGAGGGACAGGACCAGCTCTCCTCAGCTTCCATTTTCCTCTTCCTTTCCTCTCTCCCTTGAAAACTTTCTGCACCTGAGACAGTGGGAGGGAGGGAGATAGAGCATGAAACAGCACCCCAAATCCTGTCCCATTACAAGCAGCACAGGCTTCTGTCCCTCTACTCCTCTGCCTCCAGTCATTTGCATGGGAGGGAGGAGCTGCTTGCTCTCTCTCTCCCTCTTTCTCCCTCTCTCTCCTCTACCTCTCTCCCTCCCTCTCTCTTTTAGAAGCTTTACACCTGCCATCCTGCCTACAGTATGTGATGATATCACAATGTCTCTCTTACATCACAGACAGGCTGACATCATCACACAGGCTGGCGGCCAGCAAGAGACAGAAATGCAGATAGAGACACACTGACAAATACATACACTGTAGGCACAGGCACCATGCGGCTTCTGCACCATAAAAGTTCATTTGAATCAAAAATAATGTCATCTTTTAAGTGAGGCGCTATTGAAATCTTGGGGGTCTAAGTGTCAAGACAATCTTGACATAAAACGGAGGCATCATTTTCAATCATTCAATAATGATGTGGTTTTGGATGACAGTATTCTATGAGATATCATGGGAAAATAATAGGAGACATAATGGAAATACAGTATCGTCCAATTTGTGACCATAATGGGAATATACATAGCGCTTCCTTCACAGGAAATAATACATGTGACATAACGGGAATGTAGTAAGTATGTGGGTTTGGCTGGGATTATCCTACATCCTGCAGGGATATAATAACTGGGAAAACGCTATATTTGATACCGCCACGTTGTGGGATGAGCGAGTAAACATTGCATGTCATTTCCCAGAATCCCTTGCTGCAGTGGGAGCACTGTATGCTACTGTACTGTAGGTGATAATGGTTGAAATATATATATATATATATATATATAGATATATATCTATATATATATATATATATATATATATATATATATATATATATATATATATATATACATACACATCAACCAGTACAATAATTTAAAAGGGGGGAATTAAAATGGTTGAAGTGGATAATGACAAGTATATACCGATCCAAAAAAACAACTCCTGAGCATGTATGTACTGCTTACATGGATGTACTATTAGCATGTACAGTGTTGTTTGTTACTGCAGTTACCAATTTATTTCCATTTTAAATATTTAATTTCTCTGAAATGGTGCAAGCAAATTGTATGAAAAGTTGCAAACGAATACATGAATGTTTTGTATCCAGAGTCAGGGGGATGAGATGAGATGGGGTCATGTTCATACAGTATTTGAACTGTACATTACTAAAAGAAGGCTTTTTTTCTATGCAGATACAGTATAGTGTTTCAAACACATGCTATACACACGTACACACACATACACATACACACACACACACACACACACACACGAGGTAATGTAAAGATGTGGGTGAACAGAGCGAAAAAGATTGTACTAGAAACGCTTATTAACATCAAAGGAATGGGCCTAAAGCAAAAGTTTGAACAGCAGCAGCAGCTGCAGTACCCCTGATATCTATGGATGGGACAGATACCCCCTGCAGACGCACGCACGCACGCACGCACGCACACACACACACAGGGAGGGGTCTGTAGTGTGACAGAGCACACCAGCTACGCCACCAGGCACTCCTTCTTGAATTAAAATAAAACTATCTCCTTACCTCTTTCTGGATGCCCCCTCTTTACCAACAAGAGGGACAGGACCAGCTCTCCTCAGCTTCCATTTTCCTCTTCCTTTCCTCTCTCCCTTGAAAACTTTCTGCACCTGAGACAGTGGGAGGGAGGGAGATAGAGCATGAAACAGCACCCCAAATCCTGTCCCATTACAAGCAGCACAGGCTTCTGTCCCTCTACTCCTCTGCCTCCAGTCATTTGCATGGGAGGGAGGAGCTGCTTGCTCTCTCTCTCCCTCTTTCTCCCTCTCTCTCCTCTACCTCTCTCCCTCCCTCTCTCTTTTAGAAGCTTTACACCTGCCATCCTGCCTACAGTATGTGATGATATCACAATGTCTCTCTTACATCACAGACAGGCTGACATCATCACACAGGCTGGCGGCCAGCAAGAGACAGAAATGCAGATAGAGACACACTGACAAATACATACACTGTAGGCACAGGCACCATGCGGCTTCTGCACCATAAAAGTTCATTTGAATCAAAAATAATGTCATCTTTTAAGTGAGGCGCTATTGAAATCTTGGGGGTCTAAGTGTCAAGACAATCTTGACATAAAACGGAGCATCATTTTCAATCATTCAATAATGATGTGGTTTTGGATGACAGTATTCTATGAGATATCATGGGAAAATAATAGGAGACATAATGGAAATACAGTATCGTCCAATTTGTGACCATAATGGGAATATACATAGCGCTTCCTTCACAGGAAATAATACATGTGACATAACGGGAATGTAGTAAGTATGTGGGTTTGGCTGGGATTATCCTACATCCTGCAGGGATATAATAACTGGGAAAACGCTATATTTGATACCGCCACGTTGTGGGATGAGCGAGTAAACATTGCATGTCATTTCCCAGAATCCCTTGCTGCAGTGGGAGCACTGTATGCTACTGTACTGTAGGTGATAATGGTTGAAATATATATATATATATATATATATAGATATATATCTATATATATATATATATATATATATATATATACATACACATCAACCAGTACAATAATTTAAAAGGGGGGAATTAAAATGGTTGAAGTGGATAATGACAAGTATATACCGATCCAAAAAAACAACTCCTGAGCATGTATGTACTGCTTACATGGATGTACTATTAGCATGTACAGTGTTGTTTGTTACTGCAGTTACCAATTTATTTCCATTTTAAATATTTAATTTCTCTGAAATGGTGCAAGCAAATTGTATGAAAAGTTGCAAACGAATACATGAATGTTTTGTATCCAGAGTCAGGGGGATGAGATGAGATGGGGTCATGTTCATACAGTATTTGAACTGTACATTACTAAAAGAAGGCTTTTTTTCTATGCAGATACAGTATAGTGTTTCAAACACATGCTATACACACGTACACACACATACACATACACACACACACACACACACACACACACACACGAGGTAATGTAAAGATGTGGGTGAACAGAGCGAAAAAGATTGTACTAGAAACGCTTATTAACATCAAAGGAATGGGCCTAAAGCAAAAGTTTGAACAGCAGCAGCAGCTGCAGTACCCCTGATATCTATGGATGGGACAGATACCCCCTGCAGACGCACGCACGCACGCACGCACGCACGCACGCACGCACGCACACACACACACACACAGGGAGGGGTCTGTAGTGTGACAGAGCACACCAGCTACGCCACCAGGCACTCCTTCTTGAATTAAAATAAAACTATCTCCTTACCTCTTTCTGGATGCCCCCTCTTTACCAACAAGAGGGACAGGACCAGCTCTCCTCAGCTTCCATTTTCCTCTTCCTTTCCTCTCTCCCTTGAAAACTTTCTGCACCTGAGACAGTGGGAGGGAGGGAGATAGAGCATGAAACAGCACCCCAAATCCTGTCCCATTACAAGCAGCACAGGCTTCTGTCCCTCTACTCCTCTGCCTCCAGTCATTTGCATGGGAGGGAGGAGCTGCTTGCTCTCTCTCTCCCTCTTTCTCCCTCTCTCTCCTCTACCTCTCTCCCTCCCTCTCTCTTTTAGAAGCTTTACACCTGCCATCCTGCCTACAGTATGTGATGATATCACAATGTCTCTCTTACATCACAGACAGGCTGACATCATCACACAGGCTGGCGGCCAGCAAGAGACAGAAATGCAGATAGAGACACACTGACAAATACATACACTGTAGGCACAGGCACCATGCGGCTTCTGCACCATAAAAGTTCATTTGAATCAAAAATAATGTCATCTTTTAAGTGAGGCGCTATTGAAATCTTGGGGGTCTAAGTGTCAAGACAATCTTGACATAAAACGGAGGCATCATTTTCAATCATTCAATAATGATGTGGTTTTGGATGACAGTATTCTATGAGATATCATGGGAAAATAATAGGAGACATAATGGAAATACAGTATCGTCCAATTTGTGACCATAATGGGAATATACATAGCGCTTCCTTCACAGGAAATAATACATGTGACATAACGGGAATGTAGTAAGTATGTGGGTTTGGCTGGGATTATCCTACATCCTGCAGGGATATAATAACTGGGAAAACGCTATATTTGATACCGCCACGTTGTGGGATGAGCGAGTAAACATTGCATGTCATTTCCCAGAATCCCTTGCTGCAGTGGGAGCACTGTATGCTACTGTACTGTAGGTGATAATGGTTGAAATATATATATATATATATATATATAGATATATATCTATATATATATATATATATATATATATATATATATATATATATATATATATATATATATATACATACACATCAACCAGTACAATAATTTAAAAGGGGGGAATTAAAATGGTTGAAGTGGATAATGACAAGTATATACCGATCCAAAAAAACAACTCCTGAGCATGTATGTACTGCTTACATGGATGTACTATTAGCATGTACAGTGTTGTTTGTTACTGCAGTTACCAATTTATTTCCATTTTAAATATTTAATTTCTCTGAAATGGTGCAAGCAAATTGTATGAAAAGTTGCAAACGAATACATGAATGTTTTGTATCCAGAGTCAGGGGGATGAGATGAGATGGGGTCATGTTCATACAGTATTTGAACTGTACATTACTAAAAGAAGGCTTTTTTTCTATGCAGATACAGTATAGTGTTTCAAACACATGCTATACACACGTACACACACATACACATACACACACACACACACACACACACACGAGGTAATGTAAAGATGTGGGTGAACAGAGCGAAAAAGATTGTACTAGAAACGCTTATTAACATCAAAGGAATGGGCCTAAAGCAAAAGTTTGAACAGCAGCAGCAGCTGCAGTACCCCTGATATCTATGGATGGGACAGATACCCCCTGCAGACGCACGCACGCACGCACGCACGCACGCACGCACGCACACACACAGGGAGGGGTCTGTAGTGTGACAGAGCACACCAGCTACGCCACCAGGCACTCCTTCTTGAATTAAAATAAAACTATCTCCTTACCTCTTTCTGGATGCCCCCTCTTTACCAACAAGAGGGACAGGACCAGCTCTCCTCAGCTTCCATTTTCCTCTTCCTTTCCTCTCTCCCTTGAAAACTTTCTGCACCTGAGACAGTGGGAGGGAGGGAGATAGAGCATGAAACAGCACCCCAAATCCTGTCCCATTACAAGCAGCACAGGCTTCTGTCCCTCTACTCCTCTGCCTCCAGTCATTTGCATGGGAGGGAGGAGCTGCTTGCTCTCTCTCTCCCTCTTTCTCCCTCTCTCTCCTCTACCTCTCTCCCTCCCTCTCTCTTTTAGAAGCTTTACACCTGCCATCCTGCCTACAGTATGTGATGATATCACAATGTCTCTCTTACATCACAGACAGGCTGACATCATCACACAGGCTGGCGGCCAGCAAGAGACAGAAATGCAGATAGAGACACACTGACAAATACATACACTGTAGGCACAGGCACCATGCGGCTTCTGCACCATAAAAGTTCATTTGAATCAAAAATAATGTCATCTTTTAAGTGAGGCGCTATTGAAATCTTGGGGGTCTAAGTGTCAAGACAATCTTGACATAAAACGGAGCATCATTTTCAATCATTCAATAATGATGTGGTTTTGGATGACAGTATTCTATGAGATATCATGGGAAAATAATAGGAGACATAATGGAAATACAGTATCGTCCAATTTGTGACCATAATGGGAATATACATAGCGCTTCCTTCACAGGAAATAATACATGTGACATAACGGGAATGTAGTAAGTATGTGGGTTTGGCTGGGATTATCCTACATCCTGCAGGGATATAATAACTGGGAAAACGCTATATTTGATACCGCCACGTTGTGGGATGAGCGAGTAAACATTGCATGTCATTTCCCAGAATCCCTTGCTGCAGTGGGAGCACTGTATGCTACTGTACTGTAGGTGATAATGGTTGAAATATATATATATATATATATATATATAGATATATATCTATATATATATATATATATATATATATATATATATATATATATATACATACACATCAACCAGTACAATAATTTAAAAGGGGGGAATTAAAATGGTTGAAGTGGATAATGACAAGTATATACCGATCCAAAAAAACAACTCCTGAGCATGTATGTACTGCTTACATGGATGTACTATTAGCATGTACAGTGTTGTTTGTTACTGCAGTTACCAATTTATTTCCATTTTAAATATTTAATTTCTCTGAAATGGTGCAAGCAAATTGTATGAAAAGTTGCAAACGAATACATGAATGTTTTGTATCCAGAGTCAGGGGGATGAGATGAGATGGGGTCATGTTCATACAGTATTTGAACTGTACATTACTAAAAGAAGGCTTTTTTTCTATGCAGATACAGTATAGTGTTTCAAACACATGCTATACACACGTACACACACATACACATACACACACACACACACACACACACACACACACACACACGAGGTAATGTAAAGATGTGGGTGAACAGAGCGAAAAAGATTGTACTAGAAACGCTTATTAACATCAAAGGAATGGGCCTAAAGCAAAAGTTTGAACAGCAGCAGCAGCTGCAGTACCCCTGATATCTATGGATGGGACAGATACCCCCTGCAGACGCACGCACGCACGCACGCACGCACGCACACACACACACAGGGAGGGGTCTGTAGTGTGACAGAGCACACCAGCTACGCCACCAGGCACTCCTTCTTGAATTAAAATAAAACTATCTCCTTACCTCTTTCTGGATGCCCCCTCTTTACCAACAAGAGGGACAGGACCAGCTCTCCTCAGCTTCCATTTTCCTCTTCCTTTCCTCTCTCCCTTGAAAACTTTCTGCACCTGAGACAGTGGGAGGGAGGGAGATAGAGCATGAAACAGCACCCCAAATCCTGTCCCATTACAAGCAGCACAGGCTTCTGTCCCTCTACTCCTCTGCCTCCAGTCATTTGCATGGGAGGGAGGAGCTGCTTGCTCTCTCTCTCCCTCTTTCTCCCTCTCTCTCCTCTACCTCTCTCCCTCCCTCTCTCTTTTAGAAGCTTTACACCTGCCATCCTGCCTACAGTATGTGATGATATCACAATGTCTCTCTTACATCACAGACAGGCTGACATCATCACACAGGCTGGCGGCCAGCAAGAGACAGAAATGCAGATAGAGACACACTGACAAATACATACACTGTAGGCACAGGCACCATGCGGCTTCTGCACCATAAAAGTTCATTTGAATCAAAAATAATGTCATCTTTTAAGTGAGGCGCTATTGAAATCTTGGGGGTCTAAGTGTCAAGACAATCTTGACATAAAACGGAGCATCATTTTCAATCATTCAATAATGATGTGGTTTTGGATGACAGTATTCTATGAGATATCATGGGAAAATAATAGGAGACATAATGGAAATACAGTATCGTCCAATTTGTGACCATAATGGGAATATACATAGCGCTTCCTTCACAGGAAATAATACATGTGACATAACGGGAATGTAGTAAGTATGTGGGTTTGGCTGGGATTATCCTACATCCTGCAGGGATATAATAACTGGGAAAACGCTATATTTGATACCGCCACGTTGTGGGATGAGCGAGTAAACATTGCATGTCATTTCCCAGAATCCCTTGCTGCAGTGGGAGCACTGTATGCTACTGTACTGTAGGTGATAATGGTTGAAATATATATATATATATATATATATATATAGATATATATCTATATATATATATATATATATATATATATACATACACATCAACCAGTACAATAATTTAAAAGGGGGGAATTAAAATGGTTGAAGTGGATAATGACAAGTATATACCGATCCAAAAAAACAACTCCTGAGCATGTATGTACTGCTTACATGGATGTACTATTAGCATGTACAGTGTTGTTTGTTACTGCAGTTACCAATTTATTTCCATTTTAAATATTTAATTTCTCTGAAATGGTGCAAGCAAATTGTATGAAAAGTTGCAAACGAATACATGAATGTTTTGTATCCAGAGTCAGGGGGATGAGATGAGATGGGGTCATGTTCATACAGTATTTGAACTGTACATTACTAAAAGAAGGCTTTTTTTCTATGCAGATACAGTATAGTGTTTCAAACACATGCTATACACACGTACACACACATACACATACACACACACACACACACACACACACACACACACGAGGTAATGTAAAGATGTGGGTGAACAGAGCGAAAAAGATTGTACTAGAAACGCTTATTAACATCAAAGGAATGGGCCTAAAGCAAAAGTTTGAACAGCAGCAGCAGCTGCAGTACCCCTGATATCTATGGATGGGACAGATACCCCCTGCAGACGCACGCACGCACGCACGCACGCACGCACGCACACACACAGGGAGGGGTCTGTAGTGTGACAGAGCACACCAGCTACGCCACCAGGCACTCCTTCTTGAATTAAAATAAAACTATCTCCTTACCTCTTTCTGGATGCCCCCTCTTTACCAACAAGAGGGACAGGACCAGCTCTCCTCAGCTTCCATTTTCCTCTTCCTTTCCTCTCTCCCTTGAAAACTTTCTGCACCTGAGACAGTGGGAGGGAGGGAGATAGAGCATGAAACAGCACCCCAAATCCTGTCCCATTACAAGCAGCACAGGCTTCTGTCCCTCTACTCCTCTGCCTCCAGTCATTTGCATGGGAGGGAGGAGCTGCTTGCTCTCTCTCTCCCTCTTTCTCCCTCTCTCTCCTCTACCTCTCTCCCTCCCTCTCTCTTTTAGAAGCTTTACACCTGCCATCCTGCCTACAGTATGTGATGATATCACAATGTCTCTCTTACATCACAGACAGGCTGACATCATCACACAGGCTGGCGGCCAGCAAGAGACAGAAATGCAGATAGAGACACACTGACAAATACATACACTGTAGGCACAGGCACCATGCGGCTTCTGCACCATAAAAGTTCATTTGAATCAAAAATAATGTCATCTTTTAAGTGAGGCGCTATTGAAATCTTGGGGGTCTAAGTGTCAAGACAATCTTGACATAAAACGGAGGCATCATTTTCAATCATTCAATAATGATGTGGTTTTGGATGACAGTATTCTATGAGATATCATGGGAAAATAATAGGAGACATAATGGAAATACAGTATCGTCCAATTTGTGACCATAATGGGAATATACATAGCGCTTCCTTCACAGGAAATAATACATGTGACATAACGGGAATGTAGTAAGTATGTGGGTTTGGCTGGGATTATCCTACATCCTGCAGGGATATAATAACTGGGAAAACGCTATATTTGATACCGCCACGTTGTGGGATGAGCGAGTAAACATTGCATGTCATTTCCCAGAATCCCTTGCTGCAGTGGGAGCACTGTATGCTACTGTACTGTAGGTGATAATGGTTGAAATATATATATATATATATATATATATATATCTATATATATATATATATATATATATATATATATATAGATATATATATATATATATATATATATATTTCAACCATTATCACCTACAGTACAGTAGCATACAGTGCTCCCACTGCAGCAAGGGATTCTGGGAAATGACATGCAATGTTTACTCGCTCATCCCACAACGTGGCGGTATCAAATATATATATATATATATATACATACACATCAACCAGTACAATAATTTAAAAGGGGGGAATTAAAATGGTTGAAGTGGATAATGACAAGTATATACCGATCCAAAAAAACAACTCCTGAGCATGTATGTACTGCTTACATGGATGTACTATTAGCATGTACAGTGTTGTTTGTTACTGCAGTTACCAATTTATTTCCATTTTAAATATTTAATTTCTCTGAAATGGTGCAAGCAAATTGTATGAAAAGTTGCAAACGAATACATGAATGTTTTGTATCCAGAGTCAGGGGGATGAGATGAGATGGGGTCATGTTCATACAGTATTTGAACTGTACATTACTAAAAGAAGGCTTTTTTTCTATGCAGATACAGTATAGTGTTTCAAACACATGCTATACACACGTACACACACATACACATACACACACACACACACACACACACGAGGTAATGTAAAGATGTGGGTGAACAGAGCGAAAAAGATTGTACTAGAAACGCTTATTAACATCAAAGGAATGGGCCTAAAGCAAAAGTTTGAACAGCAGCAGCAGCTGCAGTACCCCTGATATCTATGGATGGGACAGATACCCCCTGCAGACGCACGCACGCACGCACGCACGCACGCACGCACGCACGCACACACACAGGGAGGGGTCTGTAGTGTGACAGAGCACACCAGCTACGCCACCAGGCACTCCTTCTTGAATTAAAATAAAACTATCTCCTTACCTCTTTCTGGATGCCCCCTCTTTACCAACAAGAGGGACAGGACCAGCTCTCCTCAGCTTCCATTTTCCTCTTCCTTTCCTCTCTCCCTTGAAAACTTTCTGCACCTGAGACAGTGGGAGGGAGGGAGATAGAGCATGAAACAGCACCCCAAATCCTGTCCCATTACAAGCAGCACAGGCTTCTGTCCCTCTACTCCTCTGCCTCCAGTCATTTGCATGGGAGGGAGGAGCTGCTTGCTCTCTCTCTCCCTCTTTCTCCCTCTCTCTCCTCTACCTCTCTCCCTCCCTCTCTCTTTTAGAAGCTTTACACCTGCCATCCTGCCTACAGTATGTGATGATATCACAATGTCTCTCTTACATCACAGACAGGCTGACATCATCACACAGGCTGGCGGCCAGCAAGAGACAGAAATGCAGATAGAGACACACTGACAAATACATACACTGTAGGCACAGGCACCATGCGGCTTCTGCACCATAAAAGTTCATTTGAATCAAAAATAATGTCATCTTTTAAGTGAGGCGCTATTGAAATCTTGGGGGTCTAAGTGTCAAGACAATCTTGACATAAAACGGAGGCATCATTTTCAATCATTCAATAATGATGTGGTTTTGGATGACAGTATTCTATGAGATATCATGGGAAAATAATAGGAGACATAATGGAAATACAGTATCGTCCAATTTGTGACCATAATGGGAATATACATAGCGCTTCCTTCACAGGAAATAATACATGTGACATAACGGGAATGTAGTAAGTATGTGGGTTTGGCTGGGATTATCCTACATCCTGCAGGGATATAATAACTGGGAAAACGCTATATTTGATACCGCCACGTTGTGGGATGAGCGAGTAAACATTGCATGTCATTTCCCAGAATCCCTTGCTGCAGTGGGAGCACTGTATGCTACTGTACTGTAGGTGATAATGGTTGAAATATATATATATATATATATATATATAGATATATATCTATATATATATATATATATATATATATATATATATATATATATATATACATACACATCAACCAGTACAATAATTTAAAAGGGGGGAATTAAAATGGTTGAAGTGGATAATGACAAGTATATACCGATCCAAAAAAACAACTCCTGAGCATGTATGTACTGCTTACATGGATGTACTATTAGCATGTACAGTGTTGTTTGTTACTGCAGTTACCAATTTATTTCCATTTTAAATATTTAATTTCTCTGAAATGGTGCAAGCAAATTGTATGAAAAGTTGCAAACGAATACATGAATGTTTTGTATCCAGAGTCAGGGGGATGAGATGAGATGGGGTCATGTTCATACAGTATTTGAACTGTACATTACTAAAAGAAGGCTTTTTTTCTATGCAGATACAGTATAGTGTTTCAAACACATGCTATACACACGTACACACACATACACATACACACACACACGAGGTAATGTAAAGATGTGGGTGAACAGAGCGAAAAAGATTGTACTAGAAACGCTTATTAACATCAAAGGAATGGGCCTAAAGCAAAAGTTTGAACAGCAGCAGCAGCTGCAGTACCCCTGATATCTATGGATGGGACAGATACCCCCTGCAGACGCACGCACGCACGCACGCACGCACGCACGCACGCACGCACGCACGCACACACACAGGGAGGGGTCTGTAGTGTGACAGAGCACACCAGCTACGCCACCAGGCACTCCTTCTTGAATTAAAATAAAACTATCTCCTTACCTCTTTCTGGATGCCCCCTCTTTACCAACAAGAGGGACAGGACCAGCTCTCCTCAGCTTCCATTTTCCTCTTCCTTTCCTCTCTCCCTTGAAAACTTTCTGCACCTGAGACAGTGGGAGGGAGGGAGATAGAGCATGAAACAGCACCCCAAATCCTGTCCCATTACAAGCAGCACAGGCTTCTGTCCCTCTACTCCTCTGCCTCCAGTCATTTGCATGGGAGGGAGGAGCTGCTTGCTCTCTCTCTCCCTCTTTCTCCCTCTCTCTCCTCTACCTCTCTCCCTCCCTCTCTCTTTTAGAAGCTTTACACCTGCCATCCTGCCTACAGTATGTGATGATATCACAATGTCTCTCTTACATCACAGACAGGCTGACATCATCACACAGGCTGGCGGCCAGCAAGAGACAGAAATGCAGATAGAGACACACTGACAAATACATACACTGTAGGCACAGGCACCATGCGGCTTCTGCACCATAAAAGTTCATTTGAATCAAAAATAATGTCATCTTTTAAGTGAGGCGCTATTGAAATCTTGGGGGTCTAAGTGTCAAGACAATCTTGACATAAAACGGAGGCATCATTTTCAATCATTCAATAATGATGTGGTTTTGGATGACAGTATTCTATGAGATATCATGGGAAAATAATAGGAGACATAATGGAAATACAGTATCGTCCAATTTGTGACCATAATGGGAATATACATAGCGCTTCCTTCACAGGAAATAATACATGTGACATAACGGGAATGTAGTAAGTATGTGGGTTTGGCTGGGATTATCCTACATCCTGCAGGGATATAATAACTGGGAAAACGCTATATTTGATACCGCCACGTTGTGGGATGAGCGAGTAAACATTGCATGTCATTTCCCAGAATCCCTTGCTGCAGTGGGAGCACTGTATGCTACTGTACTGTAGGTGATAATGGTTGAAATATATATATATATATATATATATAGATATATATCTATATATATATATATATATATATATATATATATATATATATATATATATATACATACACATCAACCAGTACAATAATTTAAAAGGGGGGAATTAAAATGGTTGAAGTGGATAATGACAAGTATATACCGATCCAAAAAAACAACTCCTGAGCATGTATGTACTGCTTACATGGATGTACTATTAGCATGTACAGTGTTGTTTGTTACTGCAGTTACCAATTTATTTCCATTTTAAATATTTAATTTCTCTGAAATGGTGCAAGCAAATTGTATGAAAAGTTGCAAACGAATACATGAATGTTTTGTATCCAGAGTCAGGGGGATGAGATGAGATGGGGTCATGTTCATACAGTATTTGAACTGTACATTACTAAAAGAAGGCTTTTTTCTATGCAGATACAGTATAGTGTTTCAAACACATGCTATACACACGTACACACACATACACATACACACACACACGAGGTAATGTAAAGATGTGGGTGAACAGAGCGAAAAAGATTGTACTAGAAACGCTTATTAACATCAAAGGAATGGGCCTAAAGCAAAAGTTTGAACAGCAGCAGCAGCTGCAGTACCCCTGATATCTATGGATGGGACAGATACCCCCTGCAGACGCACGCACGCACGCACGCACGCACACACACACACAGGGAGGGGTCTGTAGTGTGACAGAGCACACCAGCTACGCCACCAGGCACTCCTTCTTGAATTAAAATAAAACTATCTCCTTACCTCTTTCTGGATGCCCCCTCTTTACCAACAAGAGGGACAGGACCAGCTCTCCTCAGCTTCCATTTTCCTCTTCCTTTCCTCTCTCCCTTGAAAACTTTCTGCACCTGAGACAGTGGGAGGGAGGGAGATAGAGCATGAAACAGCACCCCAAATCCTGTCCCATTACAAGCAGCACAGGCTTCTGTCCCTCTACTCCTCTGCCTCCAGTCATTTGCATGGGAGGGAGGAGCTGCTTGCTCTCTCTCTCCCTCTTTCTCCCTCTCTCTCCTCTACCTCTCTCCCTCCCTCTCTCTTTTAGAAGCTTTACACCTGCCATCCTGCCTACAGTATGTGATGATATCACAATGTCTCTCTTACATCACAGACAGGCTGACATCATCACACAGGCTGGCGGCCAGCAAGAGACAGAAATGCAGATAGAGACACACTGACAAATACATACACTGTAGGCACAGGCACCATGCGGCTTCTGCACCATAAAAGTTCATTTGAATCAAAAATAATGTCATCTTTTAAGTGAGGCGCTATTGAAATCTTGGGGGTCTAAGTGTCAAGACAATCTTGACATAAAACGGAGCATCATTTTCAATCATTCAATAATGATGTGGTTTTGGATGACAGTATTCTATGAGATATCATGGGAAAATAATAGGAGACATAATGGAAATACAGTATCGTCCAATTTGTGACCATAATGGGAATATACATAGCGCTTCCTTCACAGGAAATAATACATGTGACATAACGGGAATGTAGTAAGTATGTGGGTTTGGCTGGGATTATCCTACATCCTGCAGGGATATAATAACTGGGAAAACGCTATATTTGATACCGCCACGTTGTGGGATGAGCGAGTAAACATTGCATGTCATTTCCCAGAATCCCTTGCTGCAGTGGGAGCACTGTATGCTACTGTACTGTAGGTGATAATGGTTGAAATATATATATATATATATATATATAGATATATATCTATATATATATATATATATATATATATATATATATATATATATATATATATATACATACACATCAACCAGTACAATAATTTAAAAGGGGGGAATTAAAATGGTTGAAGTGGATAATGACAAGTATATACCGATCCAAAAAAACAACTCCTGAGCATGTATGTACTGCTTACATGGATGTACTATTAGCATGTACAGTGTTGTTTGTTACTGCAGTTACCAATTTATTTCCATTTTAAATATTTAATTTCTCTGAAATGGTGCAAGCAAATTGTATGAAAAGTTGCAAACGAATACATGAATGTTTTGTATCCAGAGTCAGGGGGATGAGATGAGATGGGGTCATGTTCATACAGTATTTGAACTGTACATTACTAAAAGAAGGCTTTTTTTCTATGCAGATACAGTATAGTGTTTCAAACACATGCTATACACACGTACACACACATACACATACACACACACACACACACACACACACACACACGAGGTAATGTAAAGATGTGGGTGAACAGAGCGAAAAAGATTGTACTAGAAACGCTTATTAACATCAAAGGAATGGGCCTAAAGCAAAAGTTTGAACAGCAGCAGCAGCTGCAGTACCCCTGATATCTATGGATGGGACAGATACCCCCTGCAGACGCACGCACGCACGCACGCACGCACGCACGCACGCACGCACGCACACACACACACACAGGGAGGGGTCTGTAGTGTGACAGAGCACACCAGCTACGCCACCAGGCACTCCTTCTTGAATTAAAATAAAACTATCTCCTTACCTCTTTCTGGATGCCCCCTCTTTACCAACAAGAGGGACAGGACCAGCTCTCCTCAGCTTCCATTTTCCTCTTCCTTTCCTCTCTCCCTTGAAAACTTTCTGCACCTGAGACAGTGGGAGGGAGGGAGATAGAGCATGAAACAGCACCCCAAATCCTGTCCCATTACAAGCAGCACAGGCTTCTGTCCCTCTACTCCTCTGCCTCCAGTCATTTGCATGGGAGGGAGGAGCTGCTTGCTCTCTCTCTCCCTCTTTCTCCCTCTCTCTCCTCTACCTCTCTCCCTCCCTCTCTCTTTTAGAAGCTTTACACCTGCCATCCTGCCTACAGTATGTGATGATATCACAATGTCTCTCTTACATCACAGACAGGCTGACATCATCACACAGGCTGGCGGCCAGCAAGAGACAGAAATGCAGATAGAGACACACTGACAAATACATACACTGTAGGCACAGGCACCATGCGGCTTCTGCACCATAAAAGTTCATTTGAATCAAAAATAATGTCATCTTTTAAGTGAGGCGCTATTGAAATCTTGGGGGTCTAAGTGTCAAGACAATCTTGACATAAAACGGAGGCATCATTTTCAATCATTCAATAATGATGTGGTTTTGGATGACAGTATTCTATGAGATATCATGGGAAAATAATAGGAGACATAATGGAAATACAGTATCGTCCAATTTGTGACCATAATGGGAATATACATACTGCACCGACACACTTTATTCGAGCAAATACCCAGTATGTACCTGGCAGATACCTGGAATGCGCCGCTCCTCACCTCTGACAAGCCCCGTTGCGTTTGCCTTCCCAGCCTGGGTTCATGCCTGGCTGACGGGCGGCTGATCTGTTAAATGATAATGATTAGGATTTAATAGGCTGCAATGCTTCGCGTGTCTACCAGATGGCATAAATTCATGAATTGTAATGCAGTATATATATATATATACTGTGCAGTATTGCAGCCAGCGGGAATAAAATGCTTCAATCCCTGCCTGGAAAATAACCCAATATACTCGGGCAGAAAACAGTCACAAACCTCAATACACCTGGGTATACCTGAATTCGTGGGACTAGCCGAGCTCGAATAAAGTGTGTCGCCAGTGTAGCGCTTCCTTCACATGAAATAATACATGTGACATAACGGGAATGTAGTAAGTATGTGGGTTTGGCTGGGATTATCCTACATCCTGCAGGGATATAATAACTGGGAAAACGCTATATTTGATACCGCCACGTTGTGGGATGAGCGAGTAAACATTGCATGTCATTTCCCAGAATCCCTTGCTGCAGTGGGAGCACTGTATGCTACTGTACTGTAGGTGATAATGGTTGAAATATATATATATATATATATATATAGATATATATCTATATATATATATATATATATATATATATATATACATACACATCAACCAGTACAATAATTTAAAAGGGGGGAATTAAAATGGTTGAAGTGGATAATGACAAGTATATACCGATCCAAAAAAACAACTCCTGAGCATGTATGTACTGCTTACATGGATGTACTATTAGCATGTACAGTGTTGTTTGTTACTGCAGTTACCAATTTATTTCCATTTTAAATATTTAATTTCTCTGAAATGGTGCAAGCAAATTGTATGAAAAGTTGCAAACGAATACATGAATGTTTTGTATCCAGAGTCAGGGGGATGAGATGAGATGGGGTCATGTTCATACAGTATTTGAACTGTACATTACTAAAAGAAGGCTTTTTTTCTATGCAGATACAGTATAGTGTTTCAAACACATGCTATACACACGTACACACACATACACATACACACACACACACACACACACACACACACGAGGTAATGTAAAGATGTGGGTGAACAGAGCGAAAAAGATTGTACTAGAAACGCTTATTAACATCAAAGGAATGGGCCTAAAGCAAAAGTTTGAACAGCAGCAGCAGCTGCAGTACCCCTGATATCTATGGATGGGACAGATACCCCCTGCAGACGCACGCACGCACGCACGCACGCACGCACGCACGCACGCACGCACGCACACACACACACACACAGGGAGGGGTCTGTAGTGTGACAGAGCACACCAGCTACGCCACCAGGCACTCCTTCTTGAATTAAAATAAAACTATCTCCTTACCTCTTTCTGGATGCCCCCTCTTTACCAACAAGAGGGACAGGACCAGCTCTCCTCAGCTTCCATTTTCCTCTTCCTTTCCTCTCTCCCTTGAAAACTTTCTGCACCTGAGACAGTGGGAGGGAGGGAGATAGAGCATGAAACAGCACCCCAAATCCTGTCCCATTACAAGCAGCACAGGCTTCTGTCCCTCTACTCCTCTGCCTCCAGTCATTTGCATGGGAGGGAGGAGCTGCTTGCTCTCTCTCTCCCTCTTTCTCCCTCTCTCTCCTCTACCTCTCTCCCTCCCTCTCTCTTTTAGAAGCTTTACACCTGCCATCCTGCCTACAGTATGTGATGATATCACAATGTCTCTCTTACATCACAGACAGGCTGACATCATCACACAGGCTGGCGGCCAGCAAGAGACAGAAATGCAGATAGAGACACACTGACAAATACATACACTGTAGGCACAGGCACCATGCGGCTTCTGCACCATAAAAGTTCATTTGAATCAAAAATAATGTCATCTTTTAAGTGAGGCGCTATTGAAATCTTGGGGGTCTAAGTGTCAAGACAATCTTGACATAAAACGGAGCATCATTTTCAATCATTCAATAATGATGTGGTTTTGGATGACAGTATTCTATGAGATATCATGGGAAAATAATAGGAGACATAATGGATATACAGTATCGTCCAATTTGTGACCATAATGGGAATATACATAGCGCTTCCTTCACAGGAAATAATACATGTGACATAACGGGAATGTAGTAAGTATGTGGGTTTGGCTGGGATTATCCTACATCCTGCAGGGATATAATAACTGGGAAAACGCTATATTTGATACCGCCACGTTGTGGGATGAGCGAGTAAACATTGCATGTCATTTCCCAGAATCCCTTGCTGCAGTGGGAGCACTGTATGCTACTGTACTGTAGGTGATAATGGTTGAAATATATATATATATATATATATATATAGATATATATCTATATATATATATATATATATATATATATATATATATATATATACATACACATCAACCAGTACAATAATTTAAAAGGGGGGAATTAAAATGGTTGAAGTGGATAATGACAAGTATATACCGATCCAAAAAAACAACTCCTGAGCATGTATGTACTGCTTACATGGATGTACTATTAGCATGTACAGTGTTGTTTGTTACTGCAGTTACCAATTTATTTCCATTTTAAATATTTAATTTCTCTGAAATGGTGCAAGCAAATTGTATGAAAAGTTGCAAACGAATACATGAATGTTTTGTATCCAGAGTCAGGGGGATGAGATGAGATGGGGTCATGTTCATACAGTATTTGAACTGTACATTACTAAAAGAAGGCTTTTTTTCTATGCAGATACAGTATAGTGTTTCAAACACATGCTATACACACGTACACACACATACACATACACACACACACACACACACACACACACACGAGGTAATGTAAAGATGTGGGTGAACAGAGCGAAAAAGATTGTACTAGAAACGCTTATTAACATCAAAGGAATGGGCCTAAAGCAAAAGTTTGAACAGCAGCAGCAGCTGCAGTACCCCTGATATCTATGGATGGGACAGATACCCCCTGCAGACGCACGCACGCACGCACGCACGCACGCACGCACGCACGCACGCACGCACACACACACACACAGGGAGGGGTCTGTAGTGTGACAGAGCACACCAGCTACGCCACCAGGCACTCCTTCTTGAATTAAAATAAAACTATCTCCTTACCTCTTTCTGGATGCCCCCTCTTTACCAACAAGAGGGACAGGACCAGCTCTCCTCAGCTTCCATTTTCCTCTTCCTTTCCTCTCTCCCTTGAAAACTTTCTGCACCTGAGACAGTGGGAGGGAGGGAGATAGAGCATGAAACAGCACCCCAAATCCTGTCCCATTACAAGCAGCACAGGCTTCTGTCCCTCTACTCCTCTGCCTCCAGTCATTTGCATGGGAGGGAGGAGCTGCTTGCTCTCTCTCTCCCTCTTTCTCCCTCTCTCTCCTCTACCTCTCTCCCTCCCTCTCTCTTTTAGAAGCTTTACACCTGCCATCCTGCCTACAGTATGTGATGATATCACAATGTCTCTCTTACATCACAGACAGGCTGACATCATCACACAGGCTGGCGGCCAGCAAGAGACAGAAATGCAGATAGAGACACACTGACAAATACATACACTGTAGGCACAGGCACCATGCGGCTTCTGCACCATAAAAGTTCATTTGAATCAAAAATAATGTCATCTTTTAAGTGAGGCGCTATTGAAATCTTGGGGGTCTAAGTGTCAAGACAATCTTGACATAAAACGGAGGCATCATTTTCAATCATTCAATAATGATGTGGTTTTGGATGACAGTATTCTATGAGATATCATGGGAAAATAATAGGAGACATAATGGAAATACAGTATCGTCCAATTTGTGACCATAATGGGAATATACATAGCGCTTCCTTCACAGGAAATAATACATGTGACATAACGGGAATGTAGTAAGTATGTGGGTTTGGCTGGGATTATCCTACATCCTGCAGGGATATAATAACTGGGAAAACGCTATATTTGATACCGCCACGTTGTGGGATGAGCGAGTAAACATTGCATGTCATTTCCCAGAATCCCTTGCTGCAGTGGGAGCACTGTATGCTACTGTACTGTAGGTGATAATGGTTGAAATATATATATATATATATATATAGATATATATCTATATATATATATATATATATATATATACATACACATCAACCAGTACAATAATTTAAAAGGGGGGAATTAAAATGGTTGAAGTGGATAATGACAAGTATATACCGATCCAAAAAAACAACTCCTGAGCATGTATGTACTGCTTACATGGATGTACTATTAGCATGTACAGTGTTGTTTGTTACTGCAGTTACCAATTTATTTCCATTTTAAATATTTAATTTCTCTGAAATGGTGCAAGCAAATTGTATGAAAAGTTGCAAACGAATACATGAATGTTTTGTATCCAGAGTCAGGGGGATGAGATGAGATGGGGTCATGTTCATACAGTATTTGAACTGTACATTACTAAAAGAAGGCTTTTTTTCTATGCAGATACAGTATAGTGTTTCAAACACATGCTATACACACGTACACACACATACACATACACACACACACACACACACACACACACACACGAGGTAATGTAAAGATGTGGGTGAACAGAGCGAAAAAGATTGTACTAGAAACGCTTATTAACATCAAAGGAATGGGCCTAAAGCAAAAGTTTGAACAGCAGCAGCAGCTGCAGTACCCCTGATATCTATGGATGGGACAGATACCCCCTGCAGACGCACGCACGCACGCACGCACGCACGCACGCACGCACGCACGCACACACACACACAGGGAGGGGTCTGTAGTGTGACAGAGCACACCAGCTACGCCACCAGGCACTCCTTCTTGAATTAAAATAAAACTATCTCCTTACCTCTTTCTGGATGCCCCCTCTTTACCAACAAGAGGGACAGGACCAGCTCTCCTCAGCTTCCATTTTCCTCTTCCTTTCCTCTCTCCCTTGAAAACTTTCTGCACCTGAGACAGTGGGAGGGAGGGAGATAGAGCATGAAACAGCACCCCAAATCCTGTCCCATTACAAGCAGCACAGGCTTCTGTCCCTCTACTCCTCTGCCTCCAGTCATTTGCATGGGAGGGAGGAGCTGCTTGCTCTCTCTCTCCCTCTTTCTCCCTCTCTCTCCTCTACCTCTCTCCCTCCCTCTCTCTTTTAGAAGCTTTACACCTGCCATCCTGCCTACAGTATGTGATGATATCACAATGTCTCTCTTACATCACAGACAGGCTGACATCATCACACAGGCTGGCGGCCAGCAAGAGACAGAAATGCAGATAGAGACACACTGACAAATACATACACTGTAGGCACAGGCACCATGCGGCTTCTGCACCATAAAAGTTCATTTGAATCAAAAATAATGTCATCTTTTAAGTGAGGCGCTATTGAAATCTTGGGGGTCTAAGTGTCAAGACAATCTTGACATAAAACGGAGCATCATTTTCAATCATTCAATAATGATGTGGTTTTGGATGACAGTATTCTATGAGATATCATGGGAAAATAATAGGAGACATAATGGAAATACAGTATCGTCCAATTTGTGACCATAATGGGAATATACATAGCGCTTCCTTCACAGGAAATAATACATGTGACATAACGGGAATGTAGTAAGTATGTGGGTTTGGCTGGGATTATCCTACATCCTGCAGGGATATAATAACTGGGAAAACGCTATATTTGATACCGCCACGTTGTGGGATGAGCGAGTAAACATTGCATGTCATTTCCCAGAATCCCTTGCTGCAGTGGGAGCACTGTATGCTACTGTACTGTAGGTGATAATGGTTGAAATATATATATATATATATATATAGATATATATCTATATATATATATATATATATATATATATATATATATATATATATATATATATATATACATACACATCAACCAGTACAATAATTTAAAAGGGGGGAATTAAAATGGTTGAAGTGGATAATGACAAGTATATACCGATCCAAAAAAACAACTCCTGAGCATGTATGTACTGCTTACATGGATGTACTATTAGCATGTACAGTGTTGTTTGTTACTGCAGTTACCAATTTATTTCCATTTTAAATATTTAATTTCTCTGAAATGGTGCAAGCAAATTGTATGAAAAGTTGCAAACGAATACATGAATGTTTTGTATCCAGAGTCAGGGGGATGAGATGAGATGGGGTCATGTTCATACAGTATTTGAACTGTACATTACTAAAAGAAGGCTTTTTTTCTATGCAGATACAGTATAGTGTTTCAAACACATGCTATACACACGTACACACACATACACATACACACACACACACACACACACACACACACGAGGTAATGTAAAGATGTGGGTGAACAGAGCGAAAAAGATTGTACTAGAAACGCTTATTAACATCAAAGGAATGGGCCTAAAGCAAAAGTTTGAACAGCAGCAGCAGCTGCAGTACCCCTGATATCTATGGATGGGACAGATACCCCCTGCAGACGCACGCACGCACGCACGCACGCACGCACGCACGCACGCACACACACACACACACACACACAGGGAGGGGTCTGTAGTGTGACAGAGCACACCAGCTACGCCACCAGGCACTCCTTCTTGAATTAAAATAAAACTATCTCCTTACCTCTTTCTGGATGCCCCCTCTTTACCAACAAGAGGGACAGGACCAGCTCTCCTCAGCTTCCATTTTCCTCTTCCTTTCCTCTCTCCCTTGAAAACTTTCTGCACCTGAGACAGTGGGAGGGAGGGAGATAGAGCATGAAACAGCACCCCAAATCCTGTCCCATTACAAGCAGCACAGGCTTCTGTCCCTCTACTCCTCTGCCTCCAGTCATTTGCATGGGAGGGAGGAGCTGCTTGCTCTCTCTCTCCCTCTTTCTCCCTCTCTCTCCTCTACCTCTCTCCCTCCCTCTCTCTTTTAGAAGCTTTACACCTGCCATCCTGCCTACAGTATGTGATGATATCACAATGTCTCTCTTACATCACAGACAGGCTGACATCATCACACAGGCTGGCGGCCAGCAAGAGACAGAAATGCAGATAGAGACACACTGACAAATACATACACTGTAGGCACAGGCACCATGCGGCTTCTGCACCATAAAAGTTCATTTGAATCAAAAATAATGTCATCTTTTAAGTGAGGCGCTATTGAAATCTTGGGGGTCTAAGTGTCAAGACAATCTTGACATAAAACGGAGGCATCATTTTCAATCATTCAATAATGATGTGGTTTTGGATGACAGTATTCTATGAGATATCATGGGAAAATAATAGGAGACATAATGGAAATACAGTATCGTCCAATTTGTGACCATAATGGGAATATACATAGCGCTTCCTTCACAGGAAATAATACATGTGACATAACGGGAATGTAGTAAGTATGTGGGTTTGGCTGGGATTATCCTACATCCTGCAGGGATATAATAACTGGGAAAACGCTATATTTGATACCGCCACGTTGTGGGATGAGCGAGTAAACATTGCATGTCATTTCCCAGAATCCCTTGCTGCAGTGGGAGCACTGTATGCTACTGTACTGTAGGTGATAATGGTTGAAATATATATATATATATATATATATAGACATATATCTATATATATATATATATATATATATATATATATATATATATATATATATACATACACATCAACCAGTACAATAATTTAAAAGGGGGGAATTAAAATGGTTGAAGTGGATAATGACAAGTATATACCGATCCAAAAAAACAACTCCTGAGCATGTATGTACTGCTTACATGGATGTACTATTAGCATGTACAGTGTTGTTTGTTACTGCAGTTACCAATTTATTTCCATTTTAAATATTTAATTTCTCTGAAATGGTGCAAGCAAATTGTATGAAAAGTTGCAAACGAATACATGAATGTTTTGTATCCAGAGTCAGGGGGATGAGATGAGATGGGGTCATGTTCATACAGTATTTGAACTGTACATTACTAAAAGAAGGCTTTTTTTCTATGCAGATACAGTATAGTGTTTCAAACACATGCTATACACACGTACACACACATACACATACACACACACACACACACACACACACACACGAGGTAATGTAAAGATGTGGGTGAACAGAGCGAAAAAGATTGTACTAGAAACGCTTATTAACATCAAAGGAATGGGCCTAAAGCAAAAGTTTGAACAGCAGCAGCAGCTGCAGTACCCCTGATATCTATGGATGGGACAGATACCCCCTGCAGACGCACGCACGCACGCACGCACGCACGCACGCACGCACACACACACACACACACACACAGGGAGGGGTCTGTAGTGTGACAGAGCACACCAGCTACGCCACCAGGCACTCCTTCTTGAATTAAAATAAAACTATCTCCTTACCTCTTTCTGGATGCCCCCTCTTTACCAACAAGAGGGACAGGACCAGCTCTCCTCAGCTTCCATTTTCCTCTTCCTTTCCTCTCTCCCTTGAAAACTTTCTGCACCTGAGACAGTGGGAGGGAGGGAGATAGAGCATGAAACAGCACCCCAAATCCTGTCCCATTACAAGCAGCACAGGCTTCTGTCCCTCTACTCCTCTGCCTCCAGTCATTTGCATGGGAGGGAGGAGCTGCTTGCTCTCTCTCTCCCTCTTTCTCCCTCTCTCTCCTCTACCTCTCTCCCTCCCTCTCTCTTTTAGAAGCTTTACACCTGCCATCCTGCCTACAGTATGTGATGATATCACAATGTCTCTCTTACATCACAGACAGGCTGACATCATCACACAGGCTGGCGGCCAGCAAGAGACAGAAATGCAGATAGAGACACACTGACAAATACATACACTGTAGGCACAGGCACCATGCGGCTTCTGCACCATAAAAGTTCATTTGAATCAAAAATAATGTCATCTTTTAAGTGAGGCGCTATTGAAATCTTGGGGGTCTAAGTGTCAAGACAATCTTGACATAAAACGGAGGCATCATTTTCAATCATTCAATAATGATGTGGTTTTGGATGACAGTATTCTATGAGATATCATGGGAAAATAATAGGAGACATAATGGAAATACAGTATCGTCCAATTTGTGACCATAATGGGAATATACATAGCGCTTCCTTCACAGGAAATAATACATGTGACATAACGGGAATGTAGTAAGTATGTGGGTTTGGCTGGGATTATCCTACATCCTGCAGGGATATAATAACTGGGAAAACGCTATATTTGATACCGCCACGTTGTGGGATGAGCGAGTAAACATTGCATGTCATTTCCCAGAATCCCTTGCTGCAGTGGGAGCACTGTATGCTACTGTACTGTAGGTGATAATGGTTGAAATATATATATATATATATATATATAGACATATATCTATATATATATATATATATATATATATATATATATATATATATATATATATATATACATACACATCAACCAGTACAATAATTTAAAAGGGGGGAATTAAAATGGTTGAAGTGGATAATGACAAGTATATACCGATCCAAAAAAACAACTCCTGAGCATGTATGTACTGCTTACATGGATGTACTATTAGCATGTACAGTGTTGTTTGTTACTGCAGTTACCAATTTATTTCCATTTTAAATATTTAATTTCTCTGAAATGGTGCAAGCAAATTGTATGAAAAGTTGCAAACGAATACATGAATGTTTTGTATCCAGAGTCAGGGGGATGAGATGAGATGGGGTCATGTTCATACAGTATTTGAACTGTACATTACTAAAAGAAGGCTTTTTTTCTATGCAGATACAGTATAGTGTTTCAAACACATGCTATACACACGTACACACACATACACATACACACACACACGAGGTAATGTAAAGATGTGGGTGAACAGAGCGAAAAAGATTGTACTAGAAACGCTTATTAACATCAAAGGAATGGGCCTAAAGCAAAAGTTTGAACAGCAGCAGCAGCTGCAGTACCCCTGATATCTATGGATGGGACAGATACCCCCTGCAGACGCACGCACGCACGCACGCACGCACGCACGCACGCACGCACGCACGCACGCACGCACACACACAGGGAGGGGTCTGTAGTGTGACAGAGCACACCAGCTACGCCACCAGGCACTCCTTCTTGAATTAAAATAAAACTATCTCCTTACCTCTTTCTGGATGCCCCCTCTTTACCAACAAGAGGGACAGGACCAGCTCTCCTCAGCTTCCATTTTCCTCTTCCTTTCCTCTCTCCCTTGAAAACTTTCTGCACCTGAGACAGTGGGAGGGAGGGAGATAGAGCATGAAACAGCACCCCAAATCCTGTCCCATTACAAGCAGCACAGGCTTCTGTCCCTCTACTCCTCTGCCTCCAGTCATTTGCATGGGAGGGAGGAGCTGCTTGCTCTCTCTCTCCCTCTTTCTCCCTCTCTCTCCTCTACCTCTCTCCCTCCCTCTCTCTTTTAGAAGCTTTACACCTGCCATCCTGCCTACAGTATGTGATGATATCACAATGTCTCTCTTACATCACAGACAGGCTGACATCATCACACAGGCTGGCGGCCAGCAAGAGACAGAAATGCAGATAGAGACACACTGACAAATACATACACTGTAGGCACAGGCACCATGCGGCTTCTGCACCATAAAAGTTCATTTGAATCAAAAATAATGTCATCTTTTAAGTGAGGCGCTATTGAAATCTTGGGGGTCTAAGTGTCAAGACAATCTTGACATAAAACGGAGCATCATTTTCAATCATTCAATAATGATGTGGTTTTGGATGACAGTATTCTATGAGATATCATGGGAAAATAATAGGAGACATAATGGAAATACAGTATCGTCCAATTTGTGACCATAATGGGAATATACATAGCGCTTCCTTCACAGGAAATAATACATGTGACATAACGGGAATGTAGTAAGTATGTGGGTTTGGCTGGGATTATCCTACATCCTGCAGGGATATAATAACTGGGAAAACGCTATATTTGATACCGCCACGTTGTGGGATGAGCGAGTAAACATTGCATGTCATTTCCCAGAATCCCTTGCTGCAGTGGGAGCACTGTATGCTACTGTACTGTAGGTGATAATGGTTGAAATATATATATATATATATATATATAGATATATATCTATATATATATATATATATATATATATATATATATATATATATACATACACATCAACCAGTACAATAATTTAAAAGGGGGGAATTAAAATGGTTGAAGTGGATAATGACAAGTATATACCGATCCAAAAAAACAACTCCTGAGCATGTATGTACTGCTTACATGGATGTACTATTAGCATGTACAGTGTTGTTTGTTACTGCAGTTACCAATTTATTTCCATTTTAAATATTTAATTTCTCTGAAATGGTGCAAGCAAATTGTATGAAAAGTTGCAAACGAATACATGAATGTTTTGTATCCAGAGTCAGGGGGATGAGATGAGATGGGGTCATGTTCATACAGTATTTGAACTGTACATTACTAAAAGAAGGCTTTTTTTCTATGCAGATACAGTATAGTGTTTCAAACACATGCTATACACACGTACACACACATACACATACACACACACACACACACACGAGGTAATGTAAAGATGTGGGTGAACAGAGCGAAAAAGATTGTACTAGAAACGCTTATTAACATCAAAGGAATGGGCCTAAAGCAAAAGTTTGAACAGCAGCAGCAGCTGCAGTACCCCTGATATCTATGGATGGGACAGATACCCCCTGCAGACGCACGCACGCACGCACGCACGCACGCACGCACGCACGCACGCACGCACACACACACACACACACACACACAGGGAGGGGTCTGTAGTGTGACAGAGCACACCAGCTACGCCACCAGGCACTCCTTCTTGAATTAAAATAAAACTATCTCCTTACCTCTTTCTGGATGCCCCCTCTTTACCAACAAGAGGGACAGGACCAGCTCTCCTCAGCTTCCATTTTCCTCTTCCTTTCCTCTCTCCCTTGAAAACTTTCTGCACCTGAGACAGTGGGAGGGAGGGAGATAGAGCATGAAACAGCACCCCAAATCCTGTCCCATTACAAGCAGCACAGGCTTCTGTCCCTCTACTCCTCTGCCTCCAGTCATTTGCATGGGAGGGAGGAGCTGCTTGCTCTCTCTCTCCCTCTTTCTCCCTCTCTCTCCTCTACCTCTCTCCCTCCCTCTCTCTTTTAGAAGCTTTACACCTGCCATCCTGCCTACAGTATGTGATGATATCACAATGTCTCTCTTACATCACAGACAGGCTGACATCATCACACAGGCTGGCGGCCAGCAAGAGACAGAAATGCAGATAGAGACACACTGACAAATACATACACTGTAGGCACAGGCACCATGCGGCTTCTGCACCATAAAAGTTCATTTGAATCAAAAATAATGTCATCTTTTAAGTGAGGCGCTATTGAAATCTTGGGGGTCTAAGTGTCAAGACAATCTTGACATAAAACGGAGCATCATTTTCAATCATTCAATAATGATGTGGTTTTGGATGACAGTATTCTATGAGATATCATGGGAAAATAATAGGAGACATAATGGAAATACAGTATCGTCCAATTTGTGACCATAATGGGAATATACATAGCGCTTCCTTCACAGGAAATAATACATGTGACATAACGGGAATGTAGTAAGTATGTGGGTTTGGCTGGGATTATCCTACATCCTGCAGGGATATAATAACTGGGAAAACGCTATATTTGATACCGCCACGTTGTGGGATGAGCGAGTAAACATTGCATGTCATTTCCCAGAATCCCTTGCTGCAGTGGGAGCACTGTATGCTACTGTACTGTAGGTGATAATGGTTGAAATATATATATATATATATATATAGATATATATCTATATATATATATATATATATATATATATATATATATATATATATATATATACATACACATCAACCAGTACAATAATTTAAAAGGGGGGAATTAAAATGGTTGAAGTGGATAATGACAAGTATATACCGATCCAAAAAAACAACTCCTGAGCATGTATGTACTGCTTACATGGATGTACTATTAGCATGTACAGTGTTGTTTGTTACTGCAGTTACCAATTTATTTCCATTTTAAATATTTAATTTCTCTGAAATGGTGCAAGCAAATTGTATGAAAAGTTGCAAACGAATACATGAATGTTTTGTATCCAGAGTCAGGGGGATGAGATGAGATGGGGTCATGTTCATACAGTATTTGAACTGTACATTACTAAAAGAAGGCTTTTTTTCTATGCAGATACAGTATAGTGTTTCAAACACATGCTATACACACGTACACACACATACACATACACACACACACACACACACGAGGTAATGTAAAGATGTGGGTGAACAGAGCGAAAAAGATTGTACTAGAAACGCTTATTAACATCAAAGGAATGGGCCTAAAGCAAAAGTTTGAACAGCAGCAGCAGCTGCAGTACCCCTGATATCTATGGATGGGACAGATACCCCCTGCAGACGCACGCACGCACGCACGCACGCACGCACACACACACACACACAGGGAGGGGTCTGTAGTGTGACAGAGCACACCAGCTACGCCACCAGGCACTCCTTCTTGAATTAAAATAAAACTATCTCCTTACCTCTTTCTGGATGCCCCCTCTTTACCAACAAGAGGGACAGGACCAGCTCTCCTCAGCTTCCATTTTCCTCTTCCTTTCCTCTCTCCCTTGAAAACTTTCTGCACCTGAGACAGTGGGAGGGAGGGAGATAGAGCATGAAACAGCACCCCAAATCCTGTCCCATTACAAGCAGCACAGGCTTCTGTCCCTCTACTCCTCTGCCTCCAGTCATTTGCATGGGAGGGAGGAGCTGCTTGCTCTCTCTCTCCCTCTTTCTCCCTCTCTCTCCTCTACCTCTCTCCCTCCCTCTCTCTTTTAGAAGCTTTACACCTGCCATCCTGCCTACAGTATGTGATGATATCACAATGTCTCTCTTACATCACAGACAGGCTGACATCATCACACAGGCTGGCGGCCAGCAAGAGACAGAAATGCAGATAGAGACACACTGACAAATACATACACTGTAGGCACAGGCACCATGCGGCTTCTGCACCATAAAAGTTCATTTGAATCAAAAATAATGTCATCTTTTAAGTGAGGCGCTATTGAAATCTTGGGGGTCTAAGTGTCAAGACAATCTTGACATAAAACGGAGGCATCATTTTCAATCATTCAATAATGATGTGGTTTTGGATGACAGTATTCTATGAGATATCATGGGAAAATAATAGGAGACATAATGGAAATACAGTATCGTCCAATTTGTGACCATAATGGGAATATACATAGCGCTTCCTTCACAGGAAATAATACATGTGACATAACGGGAATGTAGTAAGTATGTGGGTTTGGCTGGGATTATCCTACATCCTGCAGGGATATAATAACTGGGAAAACGCTATATTTGATACCGCCACGTTGTGGGATGAGCGAGTAAACATTGCATGTCATTTCCCAGAATCCCTTGCTGCAGTGGGAGCACTGTATGCTACTGTACTGTAGGTGATAATGGTTGAAATATATATATATATATATATATATAGATATATATCTATATATATATATATATATATATATATATATATATATATATATATATATATATATATATACATACACATCAACCAGTACAATAATTTAAAAGGGGGGAATTAAAATGGTTGAAGTGGATAATGACAAGTATATACCGATCCAAAAAAACAACTCCTGAGCATGTATGTACTGCTTACATGGATGTACTATTAGCATGTACAGTGTTGTTTGTTACTGCAGTTACCAATTTATTTCCATTTTAAATATTTAATTTCTCTGAAATGGTGCAAGCAAATTGTATGAAAAGTTGCAAACGAATACATGAATGTTTTGTATCCAGAGTCAGGGGGATGAGATGAGATGGGGTCATGTTCATACAGTATTTGAACTGTACATTACTAAAAGAAGGCTTTTTTTCTATGCAGATACAGTATAGTGTTTCAAACACATGCTATACACACGTACACACACATACACATACACACACACACACACACACACACACACACGAGGTAATGTAAAGATGTGGGTGAACAGAGCGAAAAAGATTGTACTAGAAACGCTTATTAACATCAAAGGAATGGGCCTAAAGCAAAAGTTTGAACAGCAGCAGCAGCTGCAGTACCCCTGATATCTATGGATGGGACAGATACCCCCTGCAGACGCACGCACGCACGCACGCACGCACGCACGCACGCACGCACGCACGCACACACACAGGGAGGGGTCTGTAGTGTGACAGAGCACACCAGCTACGCCACCAGGCACTCCTTCTTGAATTAAAATAAAACTATCTCCTTACCTCTTTCTGGATGCCCCCTCTTTACCAACAAGAGGGACAGGACCAGCTCTCCTCAGCTTCCATTTTCCTCTTCCTTTCCTCTCTCCCTTGAAAACTTTCTGCACCTGAGACAGTGGGAGGGAGGGAGATAGAGCATGAAACAGCACCCCAAATCCTGTCCCATTACAAGCAGCACAGGCTTCTGTCCCTCTACTCCTCTGCCTCCAGTCATTTGCATGGGAGGGAGGAGCTGCTTGCTCTCTCTCTCCCTCTTTCTCCCTCTCTCTCCTCTACCTCTCTCCCTCCCTCTCTCTTTTAGAAGCTTTACACCTGCCATCCTGCCTACAGTATGTGATGATATCACAATGTCTCTCTTACATCACAGACAGGCTGACATCATCACACAGGCTGGCGGCCAGCAAGAGACAGAAATGCAGATAGAGACACACTGACAAATACATACACTGTAGGCACAGGCACCATGCGGCTTCTGCACCATAAAAGTTCATTTGAATCAAAAATAATGTCATCTTTTAAGTGAGGCGCTATTGAAATCTTGGGGGTCTAAGTGTCAAGACAATCTTGACATAAAACGGAGGCATCATTTTCAATCATTCAATAATGATGTGGTTTTGGATGACAGTATTCTATGAGATATCATGGGAAAATAATAGGAGACATAATGGAAATACAGTATCGTCCAATTTGTGACCATAATGGGAATATACATAGCGCTTCCTTCACAGGAAATAATACATGTGACATAACGGGAATGTAGTAAGTATGTGGGTTTGGCTGGGATTATCCTACATCCTGCAGGGATATAATAACTGGGAAAACGCTATATTTGATACCGCCACGTTGTGGGATGAGCGAGTAAACATTGCATGTCATTTCCCAGAATCCCTTGCTGCAGTGGGAGCACTGTATGCTACTGTACTGTAGGTGATAATGGTTGAAATATATATATATATATATATATATAGATATATATCTATATATATATATATATATATATATATATATATATATATATATATACATACACATCAACCAGTACAATAATTTAAAAGGGGGGAATTAAAATGGTTGAAGTGGATAATGACAAGTATATACCGATCCAAAAAAACAACTCCTGAGCATGTATGTACTGCTTACATGGATGTACTATTAGCATGTACAGTGTTGTTTGTTACTGCAGTTACCAATTTATTTCCATTTTAAATATTTAATTTCTCTGAAATGGTGCAAGCAAATTGTATGAAAAGTTGCAAACGAATACATGAATGTTTTGTATCCAGAGTCAGGGGGATGAGATGAGATGGGGTCATGTTCATACAGTATTTGAACTGTACATTACTAAAAGAAGGCTTTTTTTCTATGCAGATACAGTATAGTGTTTCAAACACATGCTATACACACGTACACACACATACACATACACACACACACACACACACACACACACGAGGTAATGTAAAGATGTGGGTGAACAGAGCGAAAAAGATTGTACTAGAAACGCTTATTAACATCAAAGGAATGGGCCTAAAGCAAAAGTTTGAACAGCAGCAGCAGCTGCAGTACCCCTGATATCTATGGATGGGACAGATACCCCCTGCAGACGCACGCACGCACGCACGCACGCACGCACGCACGCACGCACGCACGCACGCACACACACACACACACAGGGAGGGGTCTGTAGTGTGACAGAGCACACCAGCTACGCCACCAGGCACTCCTTCTTGAATTAAAATAAAACTATCTCCTTACCTCTTTCTGGATGCCCCCTCTTTACCAACAAGAGGGACAGGACCAGCTCTCCTCAGCTTCTATTTTCCTCTTCCTTTCCTCTCTCCCTTGAAAACTTTCTGCACCTGAGACAGTGGGAGGGAGGGAGATAGAGCATGAAACAGCACCCCAAATCCTGTCCCATTACAAGCAGCACAGGCTTCTGTCCCTCTACTCCTCTGCCTCCAGTCATTTGCATGGGAGGGAGGAGCTGCTTGCTCTCTCTCTCCCTCTTTCTCCCTCTCTCTCCTCTACCTCTCTCCCTCCCTCTCTCTTTTAGAAGCTTTACACCTGCCATCCTGCCTACAGTATGTGATGATATCACAATGTCTCTCTTACATCACAGACAGGCTGACATCATCACACAGGCTGGCGGCCAGCAAGAGACAGAAATGCAGATAGAGACACACTGACAAATACATACACTGTAGGCACAGGCACCATGCGGCTTCTGCACCATAAAAGTTCATTTGAATCAAAAATAATGTCATCTTTTAAGTGAGGCGCTATTGAAATCTTGGGGGTCTAAGTGTCAAGACAATCTTGACATAAAACGGAGCATCATTTTCAATCATTCAATAATGATGTGGTTTTGGATGACAGTATTCTATGAGATATCATGGGAAAATAATAGGAGACATAATGGAAATACAGTATCGTCCAATTTGTGACCATAATGGGAATATACATAGCGCTTCCTTCACAGGAAATAATACATGTGACATAACGGGAATGTAGTAAGTATGTGGGTTTGGCTGGGATTATCCTACATCCTGCAGGGATATAATAACTGGGAAAACGCTATATTTGATACCGCCACGTTGTGGGATGAGCGAGTAAACATTGCATGTCATTTCCCAGAATCCCTTGCTGCAGTGGGAGCACTGTATGCTACTGTACTGTAGGTGATAATGGTTGAAATATATATATATATATATAGATATATATCTATATATATATATATATATATATATATATATATATATATATATATATACATACACATCAACCAGTACAATAATTTAAAAGGGGGGAATTAAAATGGTTGAAGTGGATAATGACAAGTATATACCGATCCAAAAAAACAACTCCTGAGCATGTATGTACTGCTTACATGGATGTACTATTAGCATGTACAGTGTTGTTTGTTACTGCAGTTACCAATTTATTTCCATTTTAAATATTTAATTTCTCTGAAATGGTGCAAGCAAATTGTATGAAAAGTTGCAAACGAATACATGAATGTTTTGTATCCAGAGTCAGGGGGATGAGATGAGATGGGGTCATGTTCATACAGTATTTGAACTGTACATTACTAAAAGAAGGCTTTTTTTCTATGCAGATACAGTATAGTGTTTCAAACACATGCTATACACACGTACACACACATACACATACACACACACACACACACACACACACACACGAGGTAATGTAAAGATGTGGGTGAACAGAGCGAAAAAGATTGTACTAGAAACGCTTATTAACATCAAAGGAATGGGCCTAAAGCAAAAGTTTGAACAGCAGCAGCAGCTGCAGTACCCCTGATATCTATGGATGGGACAGATACCCCCTGCAGACGCACGCACGCACGCACGCACGCACGCACGCACGCACACACACACACACACAGGGAGGGGTCTGTAGTGTGACAGAGCACACCAGCTACGCCACCAGGCACTCCTTCTTGAATTAAAATAAAACTATCTCCTTACCTCTTTCTGGATGCCCCCTCTTTACCAACAAGAGGGACAGGACCAGCTCTCCTCAGCTTCCATTTTCCTCTTCCTTTCCTCTCTCCCTTGAAAACTTTCTGCACCTGAGACAGTGGGAGGGAGGGAGATAGAGCATGAAACAGCACCCCAAATCCTGTCCCATTACAAGCAGCACAGGCTTCTGTCCCTCTACTCCTCTGCCTCCAGTCATTTGCATGGGAGGGAGGAGCTGCTTGCTCTCTCTCTCCCTCTTTCTCCCTCTCTCTCCTCTACCTCTCTCCCTCCCTCTCTCTTTTAGAAGCTTTACACCTGCCATCCTGCCTACAGTATGTGATGATATCACAATGTCTCTCTTACATCACAGACAGGCTGACATCATCACACAGGCTGGCGGCCAGCAAGAGACAGAAATGCAGATAGAGACACACTGACAAATACATACACTGTAGGCACAGGCACCATGCGGCTTCTGCACCATAAAAGTTCATTTGAATCAAAAATAATGTCATCTTTTAAGTGAGGCGCTATTGAAATCTTGGGGGTCTAAGTGTCAAGACAATCTTGACATAAAACGGAGGCATCATTTTCAATCATTCAATAATGATGTGGTTTTGGATGACAGTATTCTATGAGATATCATGGGAAAATAATAGGAGACATAATGGAAATACAGTATCGTCCAATTTGTGACCATAATGGGAATATACATAGCGCTTCCTTCACAGGAAATAATACATGTGACATAACGGGAATGTAGTAAGTATGTGGGTTTGGCTGGGATTATCCTACATCCTGCAGGGATATAATAACTGGGAAAACGCTATATTTGATACCGCCACGTTGTGGGATGAGCGAGTAAACATTGCATGTCATTTCCCAGAATCCCTTGCTGCAGTGGGAGCACTGTATGCTACTGTACTGTAGGTGATAATGGTTGAAATATATATATATATATATATATATAGATATATATCTATATATATATATATATATATATATATACATACACATCAACCAGTACAATAATTTAAAAGGGGGGAATTAAAATGGTTGAAGTGGATAATGACAAGTATATACCGATCCAAAAAAACAACTCCTGAGCATGTATGTACTGCTTACATGGATGTACTATTAGCATGTACAGTGTTGTTTGTTACTGCAGTTACCAATTTATTTCCATTTTAAATATTTAATTTCTCTGAAATGGTGCAAGCAAATTGTATGAAAAGTTGCAAACGAATACATGAATGTTTTGTATCCAGAGTCAGGGGGATGAGATGAGATGGGGTCATGTTCATACAGTATTTGAACTGTACATTACTAAAAGAAGGCTTTTTTTCTATGCAGATACAGTATAGTGTTTCAAACACATGCTATACACACGTACACACACATACACATACACACACACACACACACACACACACACGAGGTAATGTAAAGATGTGGGTGAACAGAGCGAAAAAGATTGTACTAGAAACGCTTATTAACATCAAAGGAATGGGCCTAAAGCAAAAGTTTGAACAGCAGCAGCAGCTGCAGTACCCCTGATATCTATGGATGGGACAGATACCCCCTGCAGACGCACGCACGCACGCACGCACGCACGCACGCACGCACGCACGCACGCACGCACGCACGCACGCACGCACGCACGCACACACACACACACAGGGAGGGGTCTGTAGTGTGACAGAGCACACCAGCTACGCCACCAGGCACTCCTTCTTGAATTAAAATAAAACTATCTCCTTACCTCTTTCTGGATGCCCCCTCTTTACCAACAAGAGGGACAGGACCAGCTCTCCTCAGCTTCTATTTTCCTCTTCCTTTCCTCTCTCCCTTGAAAACTTTCTGCACCTGAGACAGTGGGAGGGAGGGAGATAGAGCATGAAACAGCACCCCAAATCCTGTCCCATTACAAGCAGCACAGGCTTCTGTCCCTCTACTCCTCTGCCTCCAGTCATTTGCATGGGAGGGAGGAGCTGCTTGCTCTCTCTCTCCCTCTTTCTCCCTCTCTCTCCTCTACCTCTCTCCCTCCCTCTCTCTTTTAGAAGCTTTACACCTGCCATCCTGCCTACAGTATGTGATGATATCACAATGTCTCTCTTACATCACAGACAGGCTGACATCATCACACAGGCTGGCGGCCAGCAAGAGACAGAAATGCAGATAGAGACACACTGACAAATACATACACTGTAGGCACAGGCACCATGCGGCTTCTGCACCATAAAAGTTCATTTGAATCAAAAATAATGTCATCTTTTAAGTGAGGCGCTATTGAAATCTTGGGGGTCTAAGTGTCAAGACAATCTTGACATAAAACGGAGCATCATTTTCAATCATTCAATAATGATGTGGTTTTGGATGACAGTATTCTATGAGATATCATGGGAAAATAATAGGAGACATAATGGAAATACAGTATCGTCCAATTTGTGACCATAATGGGAATATACATAGCGCTTCCTTCACAGGAAATAATACATGTGACATAACGGGAATGTAGTAAGTATGTGGGTTTGGCTGGGATTATCCTACATCCTGCAGGGATATAATAACTGGGAAAACGCTATATTTGATACCGCCACGTTGTGGGATGAGCGAGTAAACATTGCATGTCATTTCCCAGAATCCCTTGCTGCAGTGGGAGCACTGTATGCTACTGTACTGTAGGTGATAATGGTTGAAATATATATATATATATATATATATAGATATATATCTATATATATATATATATATATATATATATATATATATATATATATATATATATATATATATACATACACATCAACCAGTACAATAATTTAAAAGGGGGGAATTAAAATGGTTGAAGTGGATAATGACAAGTATATACCGATCCAAAAAAACAACTCCTGAGCATGTATGTACTGCTTACATGGATGTACTATTAGCATGTACAGTGTTGTTTGTTACTGCAGTTACCAATTTATTTCCATTTTAAATATTTAATTTCTCTGAAATGGTGCAAGCAAATTGTATGAAAAGTTGCAAACGAATACATGAATGTTTTGTATCCAGAGTCAGGGGGATGAGATGAGATGGGGTCATGTTCATACAGTATTTGAACTGTACATTACTAAAAGAAGGCTTTTTTTCTATGCAGATACAGTATAGTGTTTCAAACACATGCTATACACACGTACACACACATACACATACACACACACACACACACACACACACACACACACGAGGTAATGTAAAGATGTGGGTGAACAGAGCGAAAAAGATTGTACTAGAAACGCTTATTAACATCAAAGGAATGGGCCTAAAGCAAAAGTTTGAACAGCAGCAGCAGCTGCAGTACCCCTGATATCTATGGATGGGACAGATACCCCCTGCAGACGCACGCACGCACGCACGCACGCACGCACGCACGCACGCACGCACGCACGCACACACACACACACACAGGGAGGGGTCTGTAGTGTGACAGAGCACACCAGCTACGCCACCAGGCACTCCTTCTTGAATTAAAATAAAACTATCTCCTTACCTCTTTCTGGATGCCCCCTCTTTACCAACAAGAGGGACAGGACCAGCTCTCCTCAGCTTCCATTTTCCTCTTCCTTTCCTCTCTCCCTTGAAAACTTTCTGCACCTGAGACAGTGGGAGGGAGGGAGATAGAGCATGAAACAGCACCCCAAATCCTGTCCCATTACAAGCAGCACAGGCTTCTGTCCCTCTACTCCTCTGCCTCCAGTCATTTGCATGGGAGGGAGGAGCTGCTTGCTCTCTCTCTCCCTCTTTCTCCCTCTCTCTCCTCTACCTCTCTCCCTCCCTCTCTCTTTTAGAAGCTTTACACCTGCCATCCTGCCTACAGTATGTGATGATATCACAATGTCTCTCTTACATCACAGACAGGCTGACATCATCACACAGGCTGGCGGCCAGCAAGAGACAGAAATGCAGATAGAGACACACTGACAAATACATACACTGTAGGCACAGGCACCATGCGGCTTCTGCACCATAAAAGTTCATTTGAATCAAAAATAATGTCATCTTTTAAGTGAGGCGCTATTGAAATCTTGGGGGTCTAAGTGTCAAGACAATCTTGACATAAAACGGAGCATCATTTTCAATCATTCAATAATGATGTGGTTTTGGATGACAGTATTCTATGAGATATCATGGGAAAATAATAGGAGACATAATGGAAATACAGTATCGTCCAATTTGTGACCATAATGGGAATATACATAGCGCTTCCTTCACAGGAAATAATACATGTGACATAACGGGAATGTAGTAAGTATGTGGGTTTGGCTGGGATTATCCTACATCCTGCAGGGATATAATAACTGGGAAAACGCTATATTTGATACCGCCACGTTGTGGGATGAGCGAGTAAACATTGCATGTCATTTCCCAGAATCCCTTGCTGCAGTGGGAGCACTGTATGCTACTGTACTGTAGGTGATAATGGTTGAAATATATATATATATATATATATATATAGATATATATCTATATATATATATATATATATATATATATATATATATATATATATATATACATACACATCAACCAGTACAATAATTTAAAAGGGGGGAATTAAAATGGTTGAAGTGGATAATGACAAGTATATACCGATCCAAAAAAACAACTCCTGAGCATGTATGTACTGCTTACATGGATGTACTATTAGCATGTACAGTGTTGTTTGTTACTGCAGTTACCAATTTATTTCCATTTTAAATATTTAATTTCTCTGAAATGGTGCAAGCAAATTGTATGAAAAGTTGCAAACGAATACATGAATGTTTTGTATCCAGAGTCAGGGGGATGAGATGAGATGGGGTCATGTTCATACAGTATTTGAACTGTACATTACTAAAAGAAGGCTTTTTTTCTATGCAGATACAGTATAGTGTTTCAAACACATGCTATACACACGTACACACACATACACATACACACACACACACACACACACACACACGAGGTAATGTAAAGATGTGGGTGAACAGAGCGAAAAAGATTGTACTAGAAACGCTTATTAACATCAAAGGAATGGGCCTAAAGCAAAAGTTTGAACAGCAGCAGCAGCTGCAGTACCCCTGATATCTATGGATGGGACAGATACCCCCTGCAGACGCACGCACGCACGCACGCACGCACGCACGCACGCACGCACGCACACACACACACACACACAGGGAGGGGTCTGTAGTGTGACAGAGCACACCAGCTACGCCACCAGGCACTCCTTCTTGAATTAAAATAAAACTATCTCCTTACCTCTTTCTGGATGCCCCCTCTTTACCAACAAGAGGGACAGGACCAGCTCTCCTCAGCTTCCATTTTCCTCTTCCTTTCCTCTCTCCCTTGAAAACTTTCTGCACCTGAGACAGTGGGAGGGAGGGAGATAGAGCATGAAACAGCACCCCAAATCCTGTCCCATTACAAGCAGCACAGGCTTCTGTCCCTCTACTCCTCTGCCTCCAGTCATTTGCATGGGAGGGAGGAGCTGCTTGCTCTCTCTCTCCCTCTTTCTCCCTCTCTCTCCTCTACCTCTCTCCCTCCCTCTCTCTTTTAGAAGCTTTACACCTGCCATCCTGCCTACAGTATGTGATGATATCACAATGTCTCTCTTACATCACAGACAGGCTGACATCATCACACAGGCTGGCGGCCAGCAAGAGACAGAAATGCAGATAGAGACACACTGACAAATACATACACTGTAGGCACAGGCACCATGCGGCTTCTGCACCATAAAAGTTCATTTGAATCAAAAATAATGTCATCTTTTAAGTGAGGCGCTATTGAAATCTTGGGGGTCTAAGTGTCAAGACAATCTTGACATAAAACGGAGCATCATTTTCAATCATTCAATAATGATGTGGTTTTGGATGACAGTATTCTATGAGATATCATGGGAAAATAATAGGAGACATAATGGAAATACAGTATCGTCCAATTTGTGACCATAATGGGAATATACATAGCGCTTCCTTCACAGGAAATAATACATGTGACATAACGGGAATGTAGTAAGTATGTGGGTTTGGCTGGGATTATCCTACATCCTGCAGGGATATAATAACTGGGAAAACGCTATATTTGATACCGCCACGTTGTGGGATGAGCGAGTAAACATTGCATGTCATTTCCCAGAATCCCTTGCTGCAGTGGGAGCACTGTATGCTACTGTACTGTAGGTGATAATGGTTGAAATATATATATATATATATATATATAGATATATATCTATATATATATATATATATATATATATATATATATATATATATATATACATACACATCAACCAGTACAATAATTTAAAAGGGGGGAATTAAAATGGTTGAAGTGGATAATGACAAGTATATACCGATCCAAAAAAACAACTCCTGAGCATGTATGTACTGCTTACATGGATGTACTATTAGCATGTACAGTGTTGTTTGTTACTGCAGTTACCAATTTATTTCCATTTTAAATATTTAATTTCTCTGAAATGGTGCAAGCAAATTGTATGAAAAGTTGCAAACGAATACATGAATGTTTTGTATCCAGAGTCAGGGGGATGAGATGAGATGGGGTCATGTTCATACAGTATTTGAACTGTACATTACTAAAAGAAGGCTTTTTTTCTATGCAGATACAGTATAGTGTTTCAAACACATGCTATACACATGTACACACACATACACATACACACACACACACACGAGGTAATGTAAAGATGTGGGTGAACAGAGCGAAAAAGATTGTACTAGAAACGCTTATTAACATCAAAGGAATGGGCCTAAAGCAAAAGTTTGAACAGCAGCAGCAGCTGCAGTACCCCTGATATCTATGGATGGGACAGATACCCCCTGCAGACGCACGCACGCACGCACGCACGCACGCACGCACGCACGCACACACACACACACACACACAGGGAGGGGTCTGTAGTGTGACAGAGCACACCAGCTACGCCACCAGGCACTCCTTCTTGAATTAAAATAAAACTATCTCCTTACCTCTTTCTGGATGCCCCCTCTTTACCAACAAGAGGGACAGGACCAGCTCTCCTCAGCTTCCATTTTCCTCTTCCTTTCCTCTCTCCCTTGAAAACTTTCTGCACCTGAGACAGTGGGAGGGAGGGAGATAGAGCATGAAACAGCACCCCAAATCCTGTCCCATTACAAGCAGCACAGGCTTCTGTCCCTCTACTCCTCTGCCTCCAGTCATTTGCATGGGAGGGAGGAGCTGCTTGCTCTCTCTCTCCCTCTTTCTCCCTCTCTCTCCTCTACCTCTCTCCCTCCCTCTCTCTTTTAGAAGCTTTACACCTGCCATCCTGCCTACAGTATGTGATGATATCACAATGTCTCTCTTA
Organism: Ascaphus truei; assembly: GCF_040206685.1. Classification (NCBI taxonomy): domain Eukaryota; kingdom Metazoa; phylum Chordata; class Amphibia; order Anura; family Ascaphidae; genus Ascaphus; species Ascaphus truei. Next base: position 268,847,492 of record NC_134483.1, read on the forward strand.
CATCACAGACAGGCTGACATCATCACACAGGCTGGCGGCCAGCAAGAGACAGAAATGCAGATAGAGACACACTGACAAATACATACACTGTAGGCACAGGCACCATGCGGCTTCTGCACCATAAAAGTTCATTTGAATCAAAAATAATGTCATCTTTTAAGTGAGGCGCTATTGAAATCTTGGGGGTCTAAGTGTCAAGACAATCTTGACATAAAACGGAGCATCATTTTCAATCATTCAATAATGATGTGGTTTTGGATGACAGTATTCTATGAGATATCATGGGAAAATAATAGGAGACATAATGGAAATACAGTATCGTCCAATTTGTGACCATAATGGGAATATACATAGCGCTTCCTTCACAGGAAATAATACATGTGACATAACGGGAATGTAGTAAGTATGTGGGTTTGGCTGGGATTATCCTACATCCTGCAGGGATATAATAACTGGGAAAACGCTATATTTGATACCGCCACGTTGTGGGATGAGCGAGTAAACATTGCATGTCATTTCCCAGAATCCCTTGCTGCAGTGGGAGCACTGTATGCTACTGTACTGTAGGTGATAATGGTTGAAATATATATATATATATATATATATAGATATATATCTATATCTATATATATATATATATATATATATATATATATATATATATATATATATATATATATATACATACACATCAACCAGTACAATAATTTAAAAGGGGGGAATTAAAATGGTTGAAGTGGATAATGACAAGTATATACCGATCCAAAAAAACAACTCCTGAGCATGTATGTACTGCTTACATGGATGTACTATTAGCATGTACAGTGTTGTTTGTTACTGCAGTTACCAATTTATTTCCATTTTAAATATTTAATTTCTCTGAAATGGTGCAAGCAAATTGTATGAAAAGTTGCAAACGAATACATGAATGTTTTGTATCCAGAGTCAGGGGGATGAGATGAGATGGGGTCATGTTCATACAGTATTTGAACTGTACATTACTAAAAGAAGGCTTTTTTTCTATGCAGATACAGTATAGTGTTTCAAACACATGCTATACACACGTACACACACATACACATACACACACACACACACACACACACACACACACGAGGTAATGTAAAGATGTGGGTGAACAGAGCGAAAAAGATTGTACTAGAAACGCTTATTAACATCAAAGGAATGGGCCTAAAGCAAAAGTTTGAACAGCAGCAGCAGCTGCAGTACCCCTGATATCTATGGATGGGACAGATACCCCCTGCAGACGCACGCACGCACGCACGCACGCACGCACGCACGCACGCACGCACGCACGCACGCACACAGGGAGGGGTCTGTAGTGTGACAGAGCACACCAGCTACGCCACCAGGCACTCCTTCTTGAATTAAAATAAAACTATCTCCTTACCTCTTTCTGGATGCCCCCTCTTTACCAACAAGAGGGACAGGACCAGCTCTCCTCAGCTTCCATTTTCCTCTTCCTTTCCTCTCTCCCTTGAAAACTTTCTGCACCTGAGACAGTGGGAGGGAGGGAGATAGAGCATGAAACAGCACCCCAAATCCTGTCCCATTACAAGCAGCACAGGCTTCTGTCCCTCTACTCCTCTGCCTCCAGTCATTTGCATGGGAGGGAGGAGCTGCTTGCTCTCTCTCTCCCTCTTTCTCCCTCTCTCTCCTCTACCTCTCTCCCTCCCTCTCTCTTTTAGAAGCTTTACACCTGCCATCCTGCCTACAGTATGTGATGATATCACAATGTCTCTCTTACATCACAGACAGGCTGACATCATCACACAGGCTGGCGGCCAGCAAGAGACAGAAATGCAGATAGAGACACACTGACAAATACATACACTGTAGGCACAGGCACCATGCGGCTTCTGCACCATAAAAGTTCATTTGAATCAAAAATAATGTCATCTTTTAAGTGAGGCGCTATTGAAATCTTGGGGGTCTAAGTGTCAAGACAATCTTGACATAAAACGGAGCATCATTTTCAATCATTCAATAATGATGTGGTTTTGGATGACAGTATTCTATGAGATATCATGGGAAAATAATAGGAGACATAATGGAAATACAGTATCGTCCAATTTGTGACCATAATGGGAATATACATAGCGCTTCCTTCACAGGAAATAATACATGTGACATAACGGGAATGTAGTAAGTATGTGGGTTTGGCTGGGATTATCCTACATCCTGCAGGGATATAATAACTGGGAAAACGCTATATTTGATACCGCCACGTTGTGGGATGAGCGAGTAAACATTGCATGTCATTTCCCAGAATCCCTTGCTGCAGTGGGAGCACTGTATGCTACTGTACTGTAGGTGATAATGGTTGAAATATATATATATATATATATATATAGATATATATCTATATATATATATATATATATATATATATATATATATATATATATATATATATACATACACATCAACCAGTACAATAATTTAAAAGGGGGGAATTAAAATGGTTGAAGTGGATAATGACAAGTATATACCGATCCAAAAAAACAACTCCTGAGCATGTATGTACTGCTTACATGGATGTACTATTAGCATGTACAGTGTTGTTTGTTACTGCAGTTACCAATTTATTTCCATTTTAAATATTTAATTTCTCTGAAATGGTGCAAGCAAATTGTATGAAAAGTTGCAAACGAATACATGAATGTTTTGTATCCAGAGTCAGGGGGATGAGATGAGATGGGGTCATGTTCATACAGTATTTGAACTGTACATTACTAAAAGAAGGCTTTTTTTCTATGCAGATACAGTATAGTGTTTCAAACACATGCTATACACACGTACACACACATACACATACACACACACACACACACACACACACACACACGAGGTAATGTAAAGATGTGGGTGAACAGAGCGAAAAAGATTGTACTAGAAACGCTTATTAACATCAAAGGAATGGGCCTAAAGCAAAAGTTTGAACAGCAGCAGCAGCTGCAGTACCCCTGATATCTATGGATGGGACAGATACCCCCTGCAGACGCACGCACGCACGCACGCACGCACGCACGCACGCACGCACGCACACACACACACACACACAGGGAGGGGTCTGTAGTGTGACAGAGCACACCAGCTACGCCACCAGGCACTCCTTCTTGAATTAAAATAAAACTATCTCCTTACCTCTTTCTGGATGCCCCCTCTTTACCAACAAGAGGGACAGGACCAGCTCTCCTCAGCTTCCATTTTCCTCTTCCTTTCCTCTCTCCCTTGAAAACTTTCTGCACCTGAGACAGTGGGAGGGAGGGAGATAGAGCATGAAACAGCACCCCAAATCCTGTCCCATTACAAGCAGCACAGGCTTCTGTCCCTCTACTCCTCTGCCTCCAGTCATTTGCATGGGAGGGAGGAGCTGCTTGCTCTCTCTCTCCCTCTTTCTCCCTCTCTCTCCTCTACCTCTCTCCCTCCCTCTCTCTTTTAGAAGCTTTACACCTGCCATCCTGCCTACAGTATGTGATGATATCACAATGTCTCTCTTACATCACAGACAGGCTGACATCATCACACAGGCTGGCGGCCAGCAAGAGACAGAAATGCAGATAGAGACACACTGACAAATACATACACTGTAGGCACAGGCACCATGCGGCTTCTGCACCATAAAAGTTCATTTGAATCAAAAATAATGTCATCTTTTAAGTGAGGCGCTATTGAAATCTTGGGGGTCTAAGTGTCAAGACAATCTTGACATAAAACGGAGCATCATTTTCAATCATTCAATAATGATGTGGTTTTGGATGACAGTATTCTATGAGATATCATGGGAAAATAATAGGAGACATAATGGAAATACAGTATCGTCCAATTTGTGACCATAATGGGAATATACATAGCGCTTCCTTCACAGGAAATAATACATGTGACATAACGGGAATGTAGTAAGTATGTGGGTTTGGCTGGGATTATCCTACATCCTGCAGGGATATAATAACTGGGAAAACGCTATATTTGATACCGCCACGTTGTGGGATGAGCGAGTAAACATTGCATGTCATTTCCCAGAATCCCTTGCTGCAGTGGGAGCACTGTATGCTACTGTACTGTAGGTGATAATGGTTGAAATATATATATATATATATATATATAGATATATATCTATATATATATATATATATATATATATATATATATATATATATATATACATACACATCAACCAGTACAATAATTTAAAAGGGGGGAATTAAAATGGTTGAAGTGGATAATGACAAGTATATACCGATCCAAAAAAACAACTCCTGAGCATGTATGTACTGCTTACATGGATGTACTATTAGCATGTACAGTGTTGTTTGTTACTGCAGTTACCAATTTATTTCCATTTTAAATATTTAATTTCTCTGAAATGGTGCAAGCAAATTGTATGAAAAGTTGCAAACGAATACATGAATGTTTTGTATCCAGAGTCAGGGGGATGAGATGAGATGGGGTCATGTTCATACAGTATTTGAACTGTACATTACTAAAAGAAGGCTTTTTTTCTATGCAGATACAGTATAGTGTTTCAAACACATGCTATACACATGTACACACACATACACATACACACACACACACACGAGGTAATGTAAAGATGTGGGTGAACAGAGCGAAAAAGATTGTACTAGAAACGCTTATTAACATCAAAGGAATGGGCCTAAAGCAAAAGTTTGAACAGCAGCAGCAGCTGCAGTACCCCTGATATCTATGGATGGGACAGATACCCCCTGCAGACGCACGCACGCACGCACGCACGCACGCACGCACGCACGCACGCACACACACACACACACACACAGGGAGGGGTCTGTAGTGTGACAGAGCACACCAGCTACGCCACCAGGCACTCCTTCTTGAATTAAAATAAAACTATCTCCTTACCTCTTTCTGGATGCCCCCTCTTTACCAACAAGAGGGACAGGACCAGCTCTCCTCAGCTTCCATTTTCCTCTTCCTTTCCTCTCTCCCTTGAAAACTTTCTGCACCTGAGACAGTGGGAGGGAGGGAGATAGAGCATGAAACAGCACCCCAAATCCTGTCCCATTACAAGCAGCACAGGCTTCTGTCCCTCTACTCCTCTGCCTCCAGTCATTTGCATGGGAGGGAGGAGCTGCTTGCTCTCTCTCTCCCTCTTTCTCCCTCTCTCTCCTCTACCTCTCTCCCTCCCTCTCTCTTTTAGAAGCTTTACACCTGCCATCCTGCCTACAGTATGTGATGATATCACAATGTCTCTCTTACATCACAGACAGGCTGACATCATCACACAGGCTGGCGGCCAGCAAGAGACAGAAATGCAGATAGAGACACACTGACAAATACATACACTGTAGGCACAGGCACCATGCGGCTTCTGCACCATAAAAGTTCATTTGAATCAAAAATAATGTCATCTTTTAAGTGAGGCGCTATTGAAATCTTGGGGGTCTAAGTGTCAAGACAATCTTGACATAAAACGGAGCATCATTTTCAATCATTCAATAATGATGTGGTTTTGGATGACAGTATTCTATGAGATATCATGGGAAAATAATAGGAGACATAATGGAAATACAGTATCGTCCAATTTGTGACCATAATGGGAATATACATAGCGCTTCCTTCACAGGAAATAATACATGTGACATAACGGGAATGTAGTAAGTATGTGGGTTTGGCTGGGATTATCCTACATCCTGCAGGGATATAATAACTGGGAAAACGCTATATTTGATACCGCCACGTTGTGGGATGAGCGAGTAAACATTGCATGTCATTTCCCAGAATCCCTTGCTGCAGTGGGAGCACTGTATGCTACTGTACTGTAGGTGATAATGGTTGAAATATATATATATATATATATATATAGATATATATCTATATATATATATATATATATATATATATATATATATATATATATATATACATACACATCAACCAGTACAATATTTTAAAAGGGGGGAATTAAAATGGTTGAAGTGGATAATGACAAGTATATACCGATCCAAAAAAACAACTCCTGAGCATGTATGTACTGCTTACATGGATGTACTATTAGCATGTACAGTGTTGTTTGTTACTGCAGTTACCAATTTATTTCCATTTTAAATATTTAATTTCTCTGAAATGGTGCAAGCAAATTGTATGAAAAGTTGCAAACGAATACATGAATGTTTTGTATCCAGAGTCAGGGGGATGAGATGAGATGGGGTCATGTTCATACAGTATTTGAACTGTACATTACTAAAAGAAGGCTTTTTTTCTATGCAGATACAGTATAGTGTTTCAAACACATGCTATACACATGTACACACACATACACATACACACACACACACACGAGGTAATGTAAAGATGTGGGTGAACAGAGCGAAAAAGATTGTACTAGAAACGCTTATTAACATCAAAGGAATGGGCCTAAAGCAAAAGTTTGAACAGCAGCAGCAGCTGCAGTACCCCTGATATCTATGGATGGGACAGATACCCCCTGCAGACGCACGCACGCACGCACGCACGCACGCACGCACGCACGCACACACACACACACACACACAGGGAGGGGTCTGTAGTGTGACAGAGCACACCAGCTACGCCACCAGGCACTCCTTCTTGAATTAAAATAAAACTATCTCCTTACCTCTTTCTGGATGCCCCCTCTTTACCAACAAGAGGGACAGGACCAGCTCTCCTCAGCTTCCATTTTCCTCTTCCTTTCCTCTCTCCCTTGAAAACTTTCTGCACCTGAGACAGTGGGAGGGAGGGAGATAGAGCATGAAACAGCACCCCAAATCCTGTCCCATTACAAGCAGCACAGGCTTCTGTCCCTCTACTCCTCTGCCTCCAGTCATTTGCATGGGAGGGAGGAGCTGCTTGCTCTCTCTCTCCCTCTTTCTCCCTCTCTCTCCTCTACCTCTCTCCCTCCCTCTCTCTTTTAGAAGCTTTACACCTGCCATCCTGCCTACAGTATGTGATGATATCACAATGTCTCTCTTACATCACAGACAGGCTGACATCATCACACAGGCTGGCGGCCAGCAAGAGACAGAAATGCAGATAGAGACACACTGACAAATACATACACTGTAGGCACAGGCACCATGCGGCTTCTGCACCATAAAAGTTCATTTGAATCAAAAATAATGTCATCTTTTAAGTGAGGCGCTATTGAAATCTTGGGGGTCTAAGTGTCAAGACAATCTTGACATAAAACGGAGGCATCATTTTCAATCATTCAATAATGATGTGGTTTTGGATGACAGTATTCTATGAGATATCATGGGAAAATAATAGGAGACATAATGGAAATACAGTATCGTCCAATTTGTGACCATAATGGGAATATACATAGCGCTTCCTTCACAGGAAATAATACATGTGACATAACGGGAATGTAGTAAGTATGTGGGTTTGGCTGGGATTATCCTACATCCTGCAGGGATATAATAACTGGGAAAACGCTATATTTGATACCGCCACGTTGTGGGATGAGCGAGTAAACATTGCATGTCATTTCCCAGAATCCCTTGCTGCAGTGGGAGCACTGTATGCTACTGTACTGTAGGTGATAATGGTTGAAATATATATATATATATATATATATAGATATATATCTATATATATATATATATATATATATATATATATATATATATATATATATATACATACACATCAACCAGTACAATAATTTAAAAGGGGGGAATTAAAATGGTTGAAGTGGATAATGACAAGTATATACCGATCCAAAAAAACAACTCCTGAGCATGTATGTACTGCTTACATGGATGTACTATTAGCATGTACAGTGTTGTTTGTTACTGCAGTTACCAATTTATTTCCATTTTAAATATTTAATTTCTCTGAAATGGTGCAAGCAAATTGTATGAAAAGTTGCAAACGAATACATGAATGTTTTGTATCCAGAGTCAGGGGGATGAGATGAGATGGGGTCATGTTCATACAGTATTTGAACTGTACATTACTAAAAGAAGGCTTTTTTTCTATGCAGATACAGTATAGTGTTTCAAACACATGCTATACACACGTACACACACATACACATACACACACACACACACACACACACACACGAGGTAATGTAAAGATGTGGGTGAACAGAGCGAAAAAGATTGTACTAGAAACGCTTATTAACATCAAAGGAATGGGCCTAAAGCAAAAGTTTGAACAGCAGCAGCAGCTGCAGTACCCCTGATATCTATGGATGGGACAGATACCCCCTGCAGACGCACGCACGCACGCACGCACGCACGCACGCACGCACGCACGCACACACACACAGGGAGGGGTCTGTAGTGTGACAGAGCACACCAGCTACGCCACCAGGCACTCCTTCTTGAATTAAAATAAAACTATCTCCTTACCTCTTTCTGGATGCCCCCTCTTTACCAACAAGAGGGACAGGACCAGCTCTCCTCAGCTTCCATTTTCCTCTTCCTTTCCTCTCTCCCTTGAAAACTTTCTGCACCTGAGACAGTGGGAGGGAGGGAGATAGAGCATGAAACAGCACCCCAAATCCTGTCCCATTACAAGCAGCACAGGCTTCTGTCCCTCTACTCCTCTGCCTCCAGTCATTTGCATGGGAGGGAGGAGCTGCTTGCTCTCTCTCTCCCTCTTTCTCCCTCTCTCTCCTCTACCTCTCTCCCTCCCTCTCTCTTTTAGAAGCTTTACACCTGCCATCCTGCCTACAGTATGTGATGATATCACAATGTCTCTCTTACATCACAGACAGGCTGACATCATCACACAGGCTGGCGGCCAGCAAGAGACAGAAATGCAGATAGAGACACACTGACAAATACATACACTGTAGGCACAGGCACCATGCGGCTTCTGCACCATAAAAGTTCATTTGAATCAAAAATAATGTCATCTTTTAAGTGAGGCGCTATTGAAATCTTGGGGGTCTAAGTGTCAAGACAATCTTGACATAAAACGGAGCATCATTTTCAATCATTCAATAATGATGTGGTTTTGGATGACAGTATTCTATGAGATATCATGGGAAAATAATAGGAGACATAATGGAAATACAGTATCGTCCAATTTGTGACCATAATGGGAATATACATAGCGCTTCCTTCACAGGAAATAATACATGTGACATAACGGGAATGTAGTAAGTATGTGGGTTTGGCTGGGATTATCCTACATCCTGCAGGGATATAATAACTGGGAAAACGCTATATTTGATACCGCCACGTTGTGGGATGAGCGAGTAAACATTGCATGTCATTTCCCAGAATCCCTTGCTGCAGTGGGAGCACTGTATGCTACTGTACTGTAGGTGATAATGGTTGAAATATATATATATATATATATATATAGATATATATCTATATATATATATATATATATATATATATATATATATATATATATATATATATATATACATACACATCAACCAGTACAATAATTTAAAAGGGGGGAATTAAAATGGTTGAAGTGGATAATGACAAGTATATACCGATCCAAAAAAACAACTCCTGAGCATGTATGTACTGCTTACATGGATGTACTATTAGCATGTACAGTGTTGTTTGTTACTGCAGTTACCAATTTATTTCCATTTTAAATATTTAATTTCTCTGAAATGGTGCAAGCAAATTGTATGAAAAGTTGCAAACGAATACATGAATGTTTTGTATCCAGAGTCAGGGGGATGAGATGAGATGGGGTCATGTTCATACAGTATTTGAACTGTACATTACTAAAAGAAGGCTTTTTTTCTATGCAGATACAGTATAGTGTTTCAAACACATGCTATACACACGTACACACACATACACATACACACACACACACACACACACACACACACGAGGTAATGTAAAGATGTGGGTGAACAGAGCGAAAAAGATTGTACTAGAAACGCTTATTAACATCAAAGGAATGGGCCTAAAGCAAAAGTTTGAACAGCAGCAGCAGCTGCAGTACCCCTGATATCTATGGATGGGACAGATACCCCCTGCAGACGCACGCACGCACGCACGCACGCACACAGGGAGGGGTCTGTAGTGTGACAGAGCACACCAGCTACGCCACCAGGCACTCCTTCTTGAATTAAAATAAAACTATCTCCTTACCTCTTTCTGGATGCCCCCTCTTTACCAACAAGAGGGACAGGACCAGCTCTCCTCAGCTTCCATTTTCCTCTTCCTTTCCTCTCTCCCTTGAAAACTTTCTGCACCTGAGACAGTGGGAGGGAGGGAGATAGAGCATGAAACAGCACCCCAAATCCTGTCCCATTACAAGCAGCACAGGCTTCTGTCCCTCTACTCCTCTGCCTCCAGTCATTTGCATGGGAGGGAGGAGCTGCTTGCTCTCTCTCTCCCTCTTTCTCCCTCTCTCTCCTCTACCTCTCTCCCTCCCTCTCTCTTTTAGAAGCTTTACACCTGCCATCCTGCCTACAGTATGTGATGATATCACAATGTCTCTCTTACATCACAGACAGGCTGACATCATCACACAGGCTGGCGGCCAGCAAGAGACAGAAATGCAGATAGAGACACACTGACAAATACATACACTGTAGGCACAGGCACCATGCGGCTTCTGCACCATAAAAGTTCATTTGAATCAAAAATAATGTCATCTTTTAAGTGAGGCGCTATTGAAATCTTGGGGGTCTAAGTGTCAAGACAATCTTGACATAAAACGGAGCATCATTTTCAATCATTCAATAATGATGTGGTTTTGGATGACAGTATTCTATGAGATATCATGGGAAAATAATAGGAGACATAATGGAAATACAGTATCGTCCAATTTGTGACCATAATGGGAATATACATAGCGCTTCCTTCACAGGAAATAATACATGTGACATAACGGGAATGTAGTAAGTATGTGGGTTTGGCTGGGATTATCCTACATCCTGCAGGGATATAATAACTGGGAAAACGCTATATTTGATACCGCCACGTTGTGGGATGAGCGAGTAAACATTGCATGTCATTTCCCAGAATCCCTTGCTGCAGTGGGAGCACTGTATGCTACTGTACTGTAGGTGATAATGGTTGAAATATATATATATATATATATATATAGATATATATCTCTATATATATATATATATATATATATATATATACATACACATCAACCAGTACAATAATTTAAAAGGGGGGAATTAAAATGGTTGAAGTGGATAATGACAAGTATATACCGATCCAAAAAAACAACTCCTGAGCATGTATGTACTGCTTACATGGATGTACTATTAGCATGTACAGTGTTGTTTGTTACTGCAGTTACCAATTTATTTCCATTTTAAATATTTAATTTCTCTGAAATGGTGCAAGCAAATTGTATGAAAAGTTGCAAACGAATACATGAATGTTTTGTATCCAGAGTCAGGGGGATGAGATGAGATGGGGTCATGTTCATACAGTATTTGAACTGTACATTACTAAAAGAAGGCTTTTTTTCTATGCAGATACAGTATAGTGTTTCAAACACATGCTATACACACGTACACACACATACACATACACACACACACACACACACACACACACGAGGTAATGTAAAGATGTGGGTGAACAGAGCGAAAAAGATTGTACTAGAAACGCTTATTAACATCAAAGGAATGGGCCTAAAGCAAAAGTTTGAACAGCAGCAGCAGCTGCAGTACCCCTGATATCTATGGATGGGACAGATACCCCCTGCAGACGCACGCACGCACGCACGCACGCACGCACGCACGCACGCACACACACAGGGAGGGGTCTGTAGTGTGACAGAGCACACCAGCTACGCCACCAGGCACTCCTTCTTGAATTAAAATAAAACTATCTCCTTACCTCTTTCTGGATGCCCCCTCTTTACCAACAAGAGGGACAGGACCAGCTCTCCTCAGCTTCCATTTTCCTCTTCCTTTCCTCTCTCCCTTGAAAACTTTCTGCACCTGAGACAGTGGGAGGGAGGGAGATAGAGCATGAAACAGCACCCCAAATCCTGTCCCATTACAAGCAGCACAGGCTTCTGTCCCTCTACTCCTCTGCCTCCAGTCATTTGCATGGGAGGGAGGAGCTGCTTGCTCTCTCTCTCCCTCTTTCTCCCTCTCTCTCCTCTACCTCTCTCCCTCCCTCTCTCTTTTAGAAGCTTTACACCTGCCATCCTGCCTACAGTATGTGATGATATCACAATGTCTCTCTTACATCACAGACAGGCTGACATCATCACACAGGCTGGCGGCCAGCAAGAGACAGAAATGCAGATAGAGACACACTGACAAATACATACACTGTAGGCACAGGCACCATGCGGCTTCTGCACCATAAAAGTTCATTTGAATCAAAAATAATGTCATCTTTTAAGTGAGGCGCTATTGAAATCTTGGGGGTCTAAGTGTCAAGACAATCTTGACATAAAACGGAGCATCATTTTCAATCATTCAATAATGATGTGGTTTTGGATGACAGTATTCTATGAGATATCATGGGAAAATAATAGGAGACATAATGGAAATACAGTATCGTCCAATTTGTGACCATAATGGGAATATACATAGCGCTTCCTTCACAGGAAATAATACATGTGACATAACGGGAATGTAGTAAGTATGTGGGTTTGGCTGGGATTATCCTACATCCTGCAGGGATATAATAACTGGGAAAACGCTATATTTGATACCGCCACGTTGTGGGATGAGCGAGTAAACATTGCATGTCATTTCCCAGAATCCCTTGCTGCAGTGGGAGCACTGTATGCTACTGTACTGTAGGTGATAATGGTTGAAATATATATATATATATATATATAGATATATATCTCTATATATATATATATATATATATATATATACATACACATCAACCAGTACAATAATTTAAAAGGGGGGAATTAAAATGGTTGAAGTGGATAATGACAAGTATATACCGATCCAAAAAAACAACTCCTGAGCATGTATGTACTGCTTACATGGATGTACTATTAGCATGTACAGTGTTGTTTGTTACTGCAGTTACCAATTTATTTCCATTTTAAATATTTAATTTCTCTGAAATGGTGCAAGCAAATTGTATGAAAAGTTGCAAACGAATACATGAATGTTTTGTATCCAGAGTCAGGGGGATGAGATGAGATGGGGTCATGTTCATACAGTATTTGAACTGTACATTACTAAAAGAAGGCTTTTTTTCTATGCAGATACAGTATAGTGTTTCAAACACATGCTATACACACGTACACACACATACACATACACACACACACACACACACACACACACACACACACGAGGTAATGTAAAGATGTGGGTGAACAGAGCGAAAAAGATTGTACTAGAAACGCTTATTAACATCAAAGGAATGGGCCTAAAGCAAAAGTTTGAACAGCAGCAGCAGCTGCAGTACCCCTGATATCTATGGATGGGACAGATACCCCCTGCAGACGCACGCACGCACGCACGCACGCACGCACGCACGCACGCACGCACGCACGCACACACACACACACACACACACACAGGGAGGGGTCTGTAGTGTGACAGAGCACACCAGCTACGCCACCAGGCACTCCTTCTTGAATTAAAATAAAACTATCTCCTTACCTCTTTCTGGATGCCCCCTCTTTACCAACAAGAGGGACAGGACCAGCTCTCCTCAGCTTCCATTTTCCTCTTCCTTTCCTCTCTCCCTTGAAAACTTTCTGCACCTGAGACAGTGGGAGGGAGGGAGATAGAGCATGAAACAGCACCCCAAATCCTGTCCCATTACAAGCAGCACAGGCTTCTGTCCCTCTACTCCTCTGCCTCCAGTCATTTGCATGGGAGGGAGGAGCTGCTTGCTCTCTCTCTCCCTCTTTCTCCCTCTCTCTCCTCTACCTCTCTCCCTCCCTCTCTCTTTTAGAAGCTTTACACCTGCCATCCTGCCTACAGTATGTGATGATATCACAATGTCTCTCTTACATCACAGACAGGCTGACATCATCACACAGGCTGGCGGCCAGCAAGAGACAGAAATGCAGATAGAGACACACTGACAAATACATACACTGTAGGCACAGGCACCATGCGGCTTCTGCACCATAAAAGTTCATTTGAATCAAAAATAATGTCATCTTTTAAGTGAGGCGCTATTGAAATCTTGGGGGTCTAAGTGTCAAGACAATCTTGACATAAAACGGAGCATCATTTTCAATCATTCAATAATGATGTGGTTTTGGATGACAGTATTCTATGAGATATCATGGGAAAATAATAGGAGACATAATGGAAATACAGTATCGTCCAATTTGTGACCATAATGGGAATATACATAGCGCTTCCTTCACAGGAAATAATACATGTGACATAACGGGAATGTAGTAAGTATGTGGGTTTGGCTGGGATTATCCTACATCCTGCAGGGATATAATAACTGGGAAAACGCTATATTTGATACCGCCACGTTGTGGGATGAGCGAGTAAACATTGCATGTCATTTCCCAGAATCCCTTGCTGCAGTGGGAGCACTGTATGCTACTGTACTGTAGGTGATAATGGTTGAAATATATATATATATATATATATATAGATATATATCTATATATATATATATATATATATATATATATATATATATATATATATATACATACACATCAACCAGTACAATAATTTAAAAGGGGGGAATTAAAATGGTTGAAGTGGATAATGACAAGTATATACCGATCCAAAAAAACAACTCCTGAGCATGTATGTACTGCTTACATGGATGTACTATTAGCATGTACAGTGTTGTTTGTTACTGCAGTTACCAATTTATTTCCATTTTAAATATTTAATTTCTCTGAAATGGTGCAAGCAAATTGTATGAAAAGTTGCAAACGAATACATGAATGTTTTGTATCCAGAGTCAGGGGGATGAGATGAGATGGGGTCATGTTCATACAGTATTTGAACTGTACATTACTAAAAGAAGGCTTTTTTTCTATGCAGATACAGTATAGTGTTTCAAACACATGCTATACACATGTACACACACATACACATACACACACACACACACGAGGTAATGTAAAGATGTGGGTGAACAGAGCGAAAAAGATTGTACTAGAAACGCTTATTAACATCAAAGGAATGGGCCTAAAGCAAAAGTTTGAACAGCAGCAGCAGCTGCAGTACCCCTGATATCTATGGATGGGACAGATACCCCCTGCAGACGCACGCACGCACGCACGCACGCACGCACGCACACACACACACACACAGGGAGGGGTCTGTAGTGTGACAGAGCACACCAGCTACGCCACCAGGCACTCCTTCTTGAATTAAAATAAAACTATCTCCTTACCTCTTTCTGGATGCCCCCTCTTTACCAACAAGAGGGACAGGACCAGCTCTCCTCAGCTTCCATTTTCCTCTTCCTTTCCTCTCTCCCTTGAAAACTTTCTGCACCTGAGACAGTGGGAGGGAGGGAGATAGAGCATGAAACAGCACCCCAAATCCTGTCCCATTACAAGCAGCACAGGCTTCTGTCCCTCTACTCCTCTGCCTCCAGTCATTTGCATGGGAGGGAGGAGCTGCTTGCTCTCTCTCTCCCTCTTTCTCCCTCTCTCTCCTCTACCTCTCTCCCTCCCTCTCTCTTTTAGAAGCTTTACACCTGCCATCCTGCCTACAGTATGTGATGATATCACAATGTCTCTCTTACATCACAGACAGGCTGACATCATCACACAGGCTGGCGGCCAGCAAGAGACAGAAATGCAGATAGAGACACACTGACAAATACATACACTGTAGGCACAGGCACCATGCGGCTTCTGCACCATAAAAGTTCATTTGAATCAAAAATAATGTCATCTTTTAAGTGAGGCGCTATTGAAATCTTGGGGGTCTAAGTGTCAAGACAATCTTGACATAAAACGGAGGCATCATTTTCAATCATTCAATAATGATGTGGTTTTGGATGACAGTATTCTATGAGATATCATGGGAAAATAATAGGAGACATAATGGAAATACAGTATCGTCCAATTTGTGACCATAATGGGAATATACATAGCGCTTCCTTCACAGGAAATAATACATGTGACATAACGGGAATGTAGTAAGTATGTGGGTTTGGCTGGGATTATCCTACATCCTGCAGGGATATAATAACTGGGAAAACGCTATATTTGATACCGCCACGTTGTGGGATGAGCGAGTAAACATTGCATGTCATTTCCCAGAATCCCTTGCTGCAGTGGGAGCACTGTATGCTACTGTACTGTAGGTGATAATGGTTGAAATATATATATATATATATATATATAGATATATATCTATATATATATATATATATATATATATATATATATATATATATATATACATACACATCAACCAGTACAATAATTTAAAAGGGGGGAATTAAAATGGTTGAAGTGGATAATGACAAGTATATACCGATCCAAAAAAACAACTCCTGAGCATGTATGTACTGCTTACATGGATGTACTATTAGCATGTACAGTGTTGTTTGTTACTGCAGTTACCAATTTATTTCCATTTTAAATATTTAATTTCTCTGAAATGGTGCAAGCAAATTGTATGAAAAGTTGCAAACGAATACATGAATGTTTTGTATCCAGAGTCAGGGGGATGAGATGAGATGGGGTCATGTTCATACAGTATTTGAACTGTACATTACTAAAAGAAGGCTTTTTTTCTATGCAGATACAGTATAGTGTTTCAAACACATGCTATACACACGTACACACACATACACATACACACACACACACACACACACACACACGAGGTAATGTAAAGATGTGGGTGAACAGAGCGAAAAAGATTGTACTAGAAACGCTTATTAACATCAAAGGAATGGGCCTAAAGCAAAAGTTTGAACAGCAGCAGCAGCTGCAGTACCCCTGATATCTATGGATGGGACAGATACCCCCTGCAGACGCACGCACGCACGCACGCACGCACGCACGCACGCACACACACACACACAGGGAGGGGTCTGTAGTGTGACAGAGCACACCAGCTACGCCACCAGGCACTCCTTCTTGAATTAAAATAAAACTATCTCCTTACCTCTTTCTGGATGCCCCCTCTTTACCAACAAGAGGGACAGGACCAGCTCTCCTCAGCTTCCATTTTCCTCTTCCTTTCCTCTCTCCCTTGAAAACTTTCTGCACCTGAGACAGTGGGAGGGAGGGAGATAGAGCATGAAACAGCACCCCAAATCCTGTCCCATTACAAGCAGCACAGGCTTCTGTCCCTCTACTCCTCTGCCTCCAGTCATTTGCATGGGAGGGAGGAGCTGCTTGCTCTCTCTCTCCCTCTTTCTCCCTCTCTCTCCTCTACCTCTCTCCCTCCCTCTCTCTTTTAGAAGCTTTACACCTGCCATCCTGCCTACAGTATGTGATGATATCACAATGTCTCTCTTACATCACAGACAGGCTGACATCATCACACAGGCTGGCGGCCAGCAAGAGACAGAAATGCAGATAGAGACACACTGACAAATACATACACTGTAGGCACAGGCACCATGCGGCTTCTGCACCATAAAAGTTCATTTGAATCAAAAATAATGTCATCTTTTAAGTGAGGCGCTATTGAAATCTTGGGGGTCTAAGTGTCAAGACAATCTTGACATAAAACGGAGCATCATTTTCAATCATTCAATAATGATGTGGTTTTGGATGACAGTATTCTATGAGATATCATGGGAAAATAATAGGAGACATAATGGAAATACAGTATCGTCCAATTTGTGACCATAATGGGAATATACATAGCGCTTCCTTCACAGGAAATAATACATGTGACATAACGGGAATGTAGTAAGTATGTGGGTTTGGCTGGGATTATCCTACATCCTGCAGGGATATAATAACTGGGAAAACGCTATATTTGATACCGCCACGTTGTGGGATGAGCGAGTAAACATTGCATGTCATTTCCCAGAATCCCTTGCTGCAGTGGGAGCACTGTATGCTACTGTACTGTAGGTGATAATGGTTGAAATATATATATATATATATATATATAGATATATATCTATATATATATATATATATATATATATATATATATATATATATATATATATACATACACATCAACCAGTACAATAATTTAAAAGGGGGGAATTAAAATGGTTGAAGTGGATAATGACAAGTATATACCGATCCAAAAAAACAACTCCTGAGCATGTATGTACTGCTTACATGGATGTACTATTAGCATGTACAGTGTTGTTTGTTACTGCAGTTACCAATTTATTTCCATTTTAAATATTTAATTTCTCTGAAATGGTGCAAGCAAATTGTATGAAAAGTTGCAAACGAATACATGAATGTTTTGTATCCAGAGTCAGGGGGATGAGATGAGATGGGGTCATGTTCATACAGTATTTGAACTGTACATTACTAAAAGAAGGCTTTTTTTCTATGCAGATACAGTATAGTGTTTCAAACACATGCTATACACACGTACACACACATACACATACACACACACACACACACACACACACACGAGGTAATGTAAAGATGTGGGTGAACAGAGCGAAAAAGATTGTACTAGAAACGCTTATTAACATCAAAGGAATGGGCCTAAAGCAAAAGTTTGAACAGCAGCAGCAGCTGCAGTACCCCTGATATCTATGGATGGGACAGATACCCCCTGCAGACGCACGCACGCACGCACGCACGCACGCACGCACGCACGCACGCACGCACGCACGCACGCACACACACACACACACACAGGGAGGGGTCTGTAGTGTGACAGAGCACACCAGCTACGCCACCAGGCACTCCTTCTTGAATTAAAATAAAACTATCTCCTTACCTCTTTCTGGATGCCCCCTCTTTACCAACAAGAGGGACAGGACCAGCTCTCCTCAGCTTCCATTTTCCTCTTCCTTTCCTCTCTCCCTTGAAAACTTTCTGCACCTGAGACAGTGGGAGGGAGGGAGATAGAGCATGAAACAGCACCCCAAATCCTGTCCCATTACAAGCAGCACAGGCTTCTGTCCCTCTACTCCTCTGCCTCCAGTCATTTGCATGGGAGGGAGGAGCTGCTTGCTCTCTCTCTCCCTCTTTCTCCCTCTCTCTCCTCTACCTCTCTCCCTCCCTCTCTCTTTTAGAAGCTTTACACCTGCCATCCTGCCTACAGTATGTGATGATATCACAATGTCTCTCTTACATCACAGACAGGCTGACATCATCACACAGGCTGGCGGCCAGCAAGAGACAGAAATGCAGATAGAGACACACTGACAAATACATACACTGTAGGCACAGGCACCATGCGGCTTCTGCACCATAAAAGTTCATTTGAATCAAAAATAATGTCATCTTTTAAGTGAGGCGCTATTGAAATCTTGGGGGTCTAAGTGTCAAGACAATCTTGACATAAAACGGAGCATCATTTTCAATCATTCAATAATGATGTGGTTTTGGATGACAGTATTCTATGAGATATCATGGGAAAATAATAGGAGACATAATGGAAATACAGTATCGTCCAATTTGTGACCATAATGGGAATATACATAGCGCTTCCTTCACAGGAAATAATACATGTGACATAACGGGAATGTAGTAAGTATGTGGGTTTGGCTGGGATTATCCTACATCCTGCAGGGATATAATAACTGGGAAAACGCTATATTTGATACCGCCACGTTGTGGGATGAGCGAGTAAACATTGCATGTCATTTCCCAGAATCCCTTGCTGCAGTGGGAGCACTGTATGCTACTGTACTGTAGGTGATAATGGTTGAAATATATATATATATATATATATATAGATATATATCTATATATATATATATATATATATATATATATATATATATACATACACATCAACCAGTACAATAATTTAAAAGGGGGGAATTAAAATGGTTGAAGTGGATAATGACAAGTATATACCGATCCAAAAAAACAACTCCTGAGCATGTATGTACTGCTTACATGGATGTACTATTAGCATGTACAGTGTTGTTTGTTACTGCAGTTACCAATTTATTTCCATTTTAAATATTTAATTTCTCTGAAATGGTGCAAGCAAATTGTATGAAAAGTTGCAAACGAATACATGAATGTTTTGTATCCAGAGTCAGGGGGATGAGATGAGATGGGGTCATGTTCATACAGTATTTGAACTGTACATTACTAAAAGAAGGCTTTTTTTCTATGCAGATACAGTATAGTGTTTCAAACACATGCTATACACATGTACACACACATACACATACACACACACACACACGAGGTAATGTAAAGATGTGGGTGAACAGAGCGAAAAAGATTGTACTAGAAACGCTTATTAACATCAAAGGAATGGGCCTAAAGCAAAAGTTTGAACAGCAGCAGCAGCTGCAGTACCCCTGATATCTATGGATGGGACAGATACCCCCTGCAGACGCACGCACGCACGCACGCACGCACGCACGCACGCACGCACGCACGCACGCACGCACACACACACACACACACACAGGGAGGGGTCTGTAGTGTGACAGAGCACACCAGCTACGCCACCAGGCACTCCTTCTTGAATTAAAATAAAACTATCTCCTTACCTCTTTCTGATGCCCCCTCTTTACCAACAAGAGGGACAGGACCAGCTCTCCTCAGCTTCCATTTTCCTCTTCCTTTCCTCTCTCCCTTGAAAACTTTCTGCACCTGAGACAGTGGGAGGGAGGGAGATAGAGCATGAAACAGCACCCCAAATCCTGTCCCATTACAAGCAGCACAGGCTTCTGTCCCTCTACTCCTCTGCCTCCAGTCATTTGCATGGGAGGGAGGAGCTGCTTGCTCTCTCTCTCCCTCTTTCTCCCTCTCTCTCCTCTACCTCTCTCCCTCCCTCTCTCTTTTAGAAGCTTTACACCTGCCATCCTGCCTACAGTATGTGATGATATCACAATGTCTCTCTTACATCACAGACAGGCTGACATCATCACACAGGCTGGCGGCCAGCAAGAGACAGAAATGCAGATAGAGACACACTGACAAATACATACACTGTAGGCACAGGCACCATGCGGCTTCTGCACCATAAAAGTTCATTTGAATCAAAAATAATGTCATCTTTTAAGTGAGGCGCTATTGAAATCTTGGGGGTCTAAGTGTCAAGACAATCTTGACATAAAACGGAGCATCATTTTCAATCATTCAATAATGATGTGGTTTTGGATGACAGTATTCTATGAGATATCATGGGAAAATAATAGGAGACATAATGGAAATACAGTATCGTCCAATTTGTGACCATAATGGGAATATACATAGCGCTTCCTTCACAGGAAATAATACATGTGACATAACGGGAATGTAGTAAGTATGTGGGTTTGGCTGGGATTATCCTACATCCTGCAGGGATATAATAACTGGGAAAACGCTATATTTGATACCGCCACGTTGTGGGATGAGCGAGTAAACATTGCATGTCATTTCCCAGAATCCCTTGCTGCAGTGGGAGCACTGTATGCTACTGTACTGTAGGTGATAATGGTTGAAATATATATATATATATATATATATAGATATATATCTATATATATATATATATATATATATATATATATATATATATATATATACATACACATCAACCAGTACAATAATTTAAAAGGGGGGAATTAAAATGGTTGAAGTGGATAATGACAAGTATATACCGATCCAAAAAAACAACTCCTGAGCATGTATGTACTGCTTACATGGATGTACTATTAGCATGTACAGTGTTGTTTGTTACTGCAGTTACCAATTTATTTCCATTTTAAATATTTAATTTCTCTGAAATGGTGCAAGCAAATTGTATGAAAAGTTGCAAACGAATACATGAATGTTTTGTATCCAGAGTCAGGGGGATGAGATGAGATGGGGTCATGTTCATACAGTATTTGAACTGTACATTACTAAAAGAAGGCTTTTTTTCTATGCAGATACAGTATAGTGTTTCAAACACATGCTATACACATGTACACACACATACACATACACACACACACACACGAGGTAATGTAAAGATGTGGGTGAACAGAGCGAAAAAGATTGTACTAGAAACGCTTATTAACATCAAAGGATGGGCCTAAAGCAAAAGTTTGAACAGCAGCAGCAGCTGCAGTACCCCCTGATATCTATGGATGGGACAGATACCCCTGCAGACGCACGCACGCACAGCACGCACGCACGCACGCACGCACGCACGCACACACACACACACACACACAGGGAGGGGTCTGTAGTGTGACAGAGCACACCAGCTACGCCACCAGGCACTCCTTCTTGAATTAAAATATAAACTATCTCCTTACCTCTTTCTGATGCCCCCTCTTTACCAACAA